>NC_058373.1:77890000-78190000 GCF_018350175.1 Felis catus | reverse complement strand
CTTCCCCATGATCATTTGTTGTGTTTCTTAAATTCCACATATGTGTGATATCGTATGGTATTTGTATTTCTCTGACTTATTTTGTAAAGCCCACAACTTTTGATATGATGTCTGTTTTCCCATTAGTTGATATATTTTCTAACTACCCAAAGATATTCTTTTACATATGGATTTTTTAGAAGACTGTTGCTTTAGTTTTAAATATTTTAGTATTTTTTTAATGTTTATATTTTGGAGGGAGGGAGAGGGAGAGGGAGAGGGAGAGGGAGAGGGAGAGGGAGAGGGAGAGGGAGAGAATGAATCCTAAGCAGTCTCTAATTTGTCAGCACAGAGCCCCCTTCACAGGGCTCAGTCTCAAGAATCTTGAGGTCATGACCTGAGCCAAAATCAAGATTCGGACACTGAACCTTCTGAGCCACCCAGGTGCACCTCTCCTTATTTAATTTTGCATAGTCATCAATTCCTGAGGAGGTACCACCAAAATCTCCAACTATGATTGTGGATTTTCTATTCTTTCTTTTGTTTCCCTCAGTTTTTGCTTCACGCTTTTTGATGGTCTTTTTTAGGTACATACATATTGAGATATATATTTTTATGATAAATTGACTTTTTATCATTATAAAATATACCTTGTTTTCTTGGATAATACTATTTTACTTAATATGCACTTTTCCTGATAATAAAGAGTAGTCCTGTCAGCTTTCTTTTTCTTACCTTTTACTTAGTTTATCTTTTTCTATCCTATTTGAAAATATATCCCTTATATTTTAAGTGCTTCTCTTTTGAACCATATATAGTTGTGCTTTGTTTTATTTCCATTACAGTCCAATATTAAGTGGGGACATTCAGTTCATTATATTAATGTGATTATTTATGATTCAGAATAAGAGTACTATTTTATTCTCTATTTTTTCCAAGTATGGTTTTTCTTCTCTTAATTTCCTGAATTGTTTCTATTAACATCTAGTATTCTGTTTTATTTTATCTATTGGCTTTTCAGCAATCCCTTTTACATTATTCTTTTAGAGGTTGCACTGATGATTAGCATATGAATTCTAGCATATTCGACACAGGATGTGCTTAGAGATAGATTGGACTATGTATAAAATGAAAGAACCTATAAAAATGCACTTGTATTTTAACCTCCTTTGCTTTTGTTAAATAATTTTACTTAGACATACATTATGAAGCTCATTATATCACTGCTTTAAATGGTCACTTGATTTTTGGAGAACTTTAGAGAGAAGGGAAAAATGAAAGCAAAGATAACCTTTTATAGTTATCTATGTATTGACCATGTTTGTATCCTTTTTTTCCTTAAGCTTATTTATTTAAGCAATCTCTTTGCCCGACTGAGTTTCGAACTCATCACCCAGAGATCAAGAGCTGCATGCTCTACTGACTGAGCCAGATAGGCAAACCCCCCGTGTTTGTTATTTTTCATTCCTTTCTGTACATCTGAGTTTGCATCTAGTATCATTTTTCTTCAGCCGGATGAACTTTCTTTTGTACATCTTATAGTGTGCGTCTACCAGCAATGGATTAGATCAGTTTAGCACATTTGAGAAGGCTTATATATCACCCTCATTATTGAAGAATCTTTTTCCTAGGTACAGAATTCTGAGTGGAAATATTTTTTTTCAGCGCTCAAAATATATTACCTGTTTGTTTTATGGCTTGGATTTTTTCTAGAAAGAAATTAGTCATGATATTTAGAGTTGTTTCCCTATAGATGTATGATTTTTCCCTGATGGTTTTACAATTTTCCTTTATCTTCAGTTTTCAATGGTTGAACACTCTGTACGATTCTTCATTTCTGAGGTGTACTTTTTGGATCTCTATATTGTTTTTCCCAACTTTGGGAACTTTTTAGCAAATACTGATTCATCAAATATTTATTTTGCCTAGTTCTCCTCCTTTTGAAGCTCTGAGTAGCATGTGTTAAAACTTTTGACTCTATTGCTCATGTCTTTTATACATTTTCTGAATATTCTAATTGGTTTCCTTTCAGTGTGGGTTTTTTTTTTAAATATTTATTTATTTATTTTTGAGAGACAGAGATTGCAAGCAGGAGAGGGTCAGAGAGGGAGGGACAGACAGACAGACAGACAGAAAATCCCGGGCAGATTCCACACTGCCAGTGCAGAACTCAGGAATGATGAAATTATGACCTGAGTCAAAACCAAGAACGGGGACACTTAACCAACTGAGCCACTCAGGCTCAGGTATTTTTTGGTGGTCTATCTTCTGATTGTAAAATCCACTCTTACACACATCCACTCATTTTCTAATTTTATATACTATATTTTCTCATTAGATAAAATTCATATTATTTTCTTGTTTTCAATATTTTATTGAGGTACAATTTACATGCAGTGAAATGCACAGATCTTAACAAACAGTTAACTCAGTTTTGACAAATACATACATCCATGTAAAGCATGCCTCACCAACATGCAGCATATTATCATCCTCTATGCTCTTTCCCATGCATCTATGTTGATGTGGGTTAAGATATGTAATTTTCTGTATACTTTTTAAGATGTAGTTCCCTTGTGAAATTCTCTAAGTTTTCCTGTATATTGTCCTTTTCTCTTCAATGGAATCTATTAAAATTCTTGTCTGCTCATGTCTCTCTATGGATCACCTGTGGTCCGTTTTTAGGTTTATGTCTCTTTGTAAAGTCCTGTCTCTTGACATGCAAACGAATTTTTGATTGATGACAGATGTATGTTGTATATAAGAAAAATTTGCAGAGGTTTCAGAGGATTTAAAAAAATACTACTAGAAAGTATTCATCCTTTTCTCTCTACTTAGGAGATAGAGATCGATTACTTTAGTCCAGTTAGCGGTAGAGCTGACTTGAGACTAGCTTGCAGTTTGGGTGTAGATCAAATTATTTCTGGCTTTAAATTGTTCCAAGGACGTAGCTCCATAAGCTTTTCATCTAAAATCTTGGAGTGTTCACTGAAGCCCTTTCTTCTGGCAGGTCCTAATCCTAAAGCCTTGTTTTTACAGCGCTACAAGGTTATGAAACCTCAACATTTTTTTTCTTTTTAAAATATGTCCACTTACACTTCAGCCTTCCTACTCCTTGTGGCTTTACATTTCCACAAATGTCTTCAGGAGGAAAAATGTCCAGGAGTTGAGACCCTCATAGCTCCAAATGTATCTTTATCCTCATTAGAATGCCAGTGTTAATCTAGTCTCAGACTCCAAAATCATCTACTGTTGAAATTTTAATCTGCAGATATAAAAACTATTCTAACTATTGTAAGTTAACATATTGTAAATTATTAAGCAACAAACTACACAGCTGAATGACAGACTAGCAACAGAGGTCTGATGCAACATAAAGTCTGGAAAAGTAGCTTTCTGAGAGATAGGAATTATGAGAATAGAATTATATATACACACAGTTTTTCTTTGAAGATATATGAAAATATATTAATATTGGAAAGTTCAGAAAAATACATGTAAATGTGTACTATGTCTGAGAATAAAATTGAGGACGTACTCCAGCTGAATGAATAAAAGGAAAGAACGAAATACTAAGGCAACAGTATTCTTAAAAGGTTAATGAGCAATAAAACTATGAAAGCATATAATTGTATACGTGTATTAATAATATACATGTAAAGGTAAAAGTGATGGTTGAGAGATCAATTTTTATAATTGTTTAAAGTTTTTAATTTAAATTCCATTTAACATACAGTGTAATATTAGTTTCATGTGTACAATTTGGTGATTCCACATTTAGATACAATACTCGGTGCTCACCATGGCAAGTGCCCTTCTTAATGCCCATCACCTATTTTACCCATTCCCCCACCCCACCACTCTGGTAACCATCACTTGTCAAGCAAATCCATTTTTAAACAAAAGCCATATTACAGAAAAAATGTTCATAAGATCAAAACACAATTACATAATTTAAGGATACATAGGTCAAGGAGAGGGTATAAATTGTGCTTAAAATACTGTTTTCTGAAGGGAGAACACAAGGCTTCAAATGTATTGGATACAGTGATAAAAAATAAAGGCATTTATCGCTATTAAAATTAACAAGATAAATATACTGCCAATGCTGTCACTGTTGTTGCTGCTGCTTTTTATTAAGGTTACTTCTGGAAATCTTTGTTTATCCCAATAAGGACAAAACCAAAATTGTTTGAAATTGTGGGAAAATAGAAAACATTCAATTACTTTGTTGATGTATTATTTTTTAAGTGAGAATCAACTGAAAAGTCACTAGAAATGATAATATAAAATCAGTACAAACAGATAAAAGATTTTTTCCAACACACGGAAATACAAATTAACAGCTTTGTAGCATGCCAGAAATAAACCAACACTATTAATTAGAGGAAAAGGCTAAGCTTTATAGAAAGAGAAAACCCCTATAAAACAGAAATAAACTTTAAAATAGTTGTAACAGAACCATTTGATAATATATAGATTTATGAAAGGATTTTAGAGAAAATATAGATAAATGGAGAGACCTACCATTGTACTGAAAAAAATCATATGAAGTCAATATTGTGAAAATAAATCAGTTTGTGATTGATGAATCCATATGGCAATTCAATTTAAGGATTTTTGTATAATTTGACAAATTGATTTAAAGTTCATCTAATTTATCAAAACTATCCAGTACATTGAGAGAAAGACTAATTAGAGAAATCAGTAAAGTATCAATAAAGCTATAGCTTAAAATAACAACAAACCCTACCAAAATAAAATACAAAAAGCAGAGGGTTTTAGTTAAGAATACAAAGTAAAAATGAAAAAGAAAGACCAAAACCATATTGTGCATAGTTGAAATTTGGTGTTTAAGAAAGATAGCATTTTGCATCCTTTGGGAAATGCTGGCATTCCCCAGTGTGATTTATGTAATAACAAAACTAAACAAGATGATTTTATGTGCTTCAGAGAATAATATATATTTTAAAAACCATTTATTTTACCTGATATAAGAAACTTATCTAACAATTGTCTCAACTCACCTACCTCCCCCCCCCAAAAAATCACAAACATTATAATTTAACACACGGATATATTAAGGGAGTTAAGTTAAAGCTGATTTAAATAAATTGTTGTATAGATGATATGCAGATTTATTACAATGGTGAAAATGTCTCCAGTGATGTCTAAGTTTAAAATACTTGCAACATTTATTAAAGATGCTATACTGAACAGCTGTCCATTTGAAAAAAAATTTAGTTAGGTACATAATTCTGAGTATATAAGTTCCAGATGCAATAAGCTTCCAAATATATTAATAATATGCTACAAACTAATAAAAAATACAGGAGAGTCTTTTTATAGTCTTGAGAAAAGATAATGTTTTTAGACAGACTTGAAACTCATTAGCTATATACAAAAATATTGCCAGCTTTTACTCCAAAAATATTTAAATACATATCCGAAAACAAAAATATCATGAACTTAGTCAAAATCTAACTATAAAACAGGGATAAAGTAATTGTCACATGTAAACAGAAGAATGATTAATTGCTGTGTTATATAAAGAGTTCTCTAAACGAAGGCATAGATAATTAACCAAACGTAAGCATGGACAAAGGCTATGAAAAAGTTATTCACATAAAAAAATGCTAATAATAATAAACATATGAAAGGTATTGTTACACAAATGACAAAAAATGCAAGCCAAAATAATAAAATACTATTTCATACTTATATTAGAAAACATTACATTCTTAACAAAACAGTGTTAGGAATAGTGTGGAAATAAGTATTTTAATGTGATGTTAATAGATAGGTTAGAATACTACATGCAAAACAACCGATCTTAAATTTATGTGTACAATTGTTTTTGGAAGTACAATGGTTGTACAAACCCAGGGATTTAACTATTTACTTTATACATTCTGTATCAGGACACTTGTGAAAATGAGATTTTTTTGGGGGGAGGCAATTAAATGTTAAGTGGAAATGATGAGAGAGATACCGTGTCTGTTTCCTTATCTTGGGGAAATTTTTCCATCTTTTCTCATGATGTGTGATGTTACCTGTAGGTTTTTCATAGATGTTCTTCATCAGTTTGACGAAGTTCCATTCTATTCCTAACTTGTTCAGTGTTTTTATCATGGAATGCTGTTGGATTTTTTCATGCATTCTTCTGCATCTATTGATATGATTGTTTTTATTTCTTTTTTCTATTAATATGGTGTATTATATTGAATATTTTTTCATGTGTTGAGTTAAACCTGAAACCTTGGATAAATACTGGAAGGTTATAATGTCTAGTCCTTTTAATTTGCTGTGGGATTCAGTTTGCTATTGTTTTAAGGATTTTTGTATTATTTGTAAGGGATATTCCCTGTTGTAGTTGTTATTTTTCTTAATTTCTCCTGAGATTTCATCTTTGACCCATTCATTACTCTGGAGTATGTTATGGAATGAATAATATCCCCTCGAAAAACATACATTGATATCCCAACACCTACTTCCTCAGAATCTGCTCTTATTAGGAAATAGAGTTGTTGCTGAGGTAAGTAGTTAAATTAAAACATGATCATAGAGGTGTAAGGGTGGACATCTAATCTAAGATGACCAGTGTCCTTATGAGAAGACAGCCATACGAAGACAGACTCATACGGAGAATGCCTTGTGACAGTAAAGCACTGATTGTAGATATGTAGCTGTAATTCAAGGAACATCAAAGATTTCCAGCCAGCCGTCATTGACTAGGGAGAGGAAAGGATGGATTCCCCTTCTGGTTTCACAGGGAGTATGGCCGGCAAACATGTTGATTTCACACTTCTAACCTCTAGCCTCTGACACAATAAATTTCTATTGTTTCAAGTTTGTGACACTCTGTTACAGCAGCCCTGAAAAACTACCACCGACTGTGTTGTTCATTTATTGATATTTACAACTTTACTGAGGAAAAATTGACAAATAGAATTGTACATACATAAAGTGTACAGTGTGATGAATTGACCATCCATATATATTGTAAAATAATTACAAGATCAAAATAATTGACAGATCCATCACCTCACATAGTTAACTCCTGTGTGTGCATGCAAATGGCTGCATGTGAGTGGTAACAACACTTATGATCTACTCTCAGCAACTTTTCTGTATACAATACTATATTATTAACTATAGTCTCTATTCTGTACATTAGATCATCAGGACTTATTCTTATAACTGAAAGTTTGTACCTTTTACCTACATTCCTCCATTTCCTCCTCCCCTCAGCTCCTGGCAACCATCATTGTCTGTTTCTCTGAAATTGGCCTTTATTATTGTTATTATGTCACATGTAAGTAATACCATTCAATATTTCTCATTCTCTGTCTGCTTTAATTTACTTAGCGTACAGCCCTCCAGGTTCAGCAATGTTATCTCAAATTTCTTCTTTCGTTTATAACTGAATAATATTCCATCGCATAAATAGACCACATCATCCATTCATCCATTGAAAGACAATTAGGGGGGGGTGCCTGCATGGCTCAGTGGGTTAAGCATCTGACTTCAGCTCCTGTCATGATCTTGCAGTCAGTGAGTTCTAGCCCCGCGATGGGTTCTGTGCTGACAGCTTAGAGCCTGGAGCCTGCTTCAGATTCTGTGTCTCCCTCTCTCTCTCTGCCCCTCCCCTGGTCACGCTCTGTCTCTCTCTCCTTCAAAAATAAATAAACATTAAAATATTTTTAATTAAAAAATTAATAAATTTAAAAAAAAATTAAAGAATTTTAACAACTAGAAGGAAGACAGGCAATTAGGTTGTGTCCATATCTTGACTATTGTTCACATACTGTAATGAATATGATAGTACAGATATCTATTAGAGATTTCTTTTTAAATGTGTATTTATTTTTTGAGGGATGGAGAGACAAAGGGCAAGCAGGAGAGGGCTAGGGAGAGAGGGAGACAGAATCCAAAGCAGGCTTCAGTTTCCAAGCTGGCAGCATAAAGCCGGATATGGGGCTAGAACCCTCTAACTGAGAGATCATGACCTGAGCTGAAGTTGGACCACCCAGGCACCCCCAGAGATTTTGATGTAATTTACTTTGGATACATAATTAGCAGTAGGATTGTCGGATCATAATTTCTGCATTTGTGAATTTTGCAAATTATCTTTTTTAGTATTTAACAACTTAATTCCATTTGTCCATAGAACATGCTTTTAATTATTTCAGTCTTTTAAAATTTACTGAGATTAGTTTTGTGACGTATCATTTGGTCTGTTCTGGTGAGTGTTCCATGCATACTTGAATAGAATGTTGTTTTGCTATTGTTTGTTGGAGTGTTCTAGAGATATCTGGTAGTTGCAGTTGGTTTATAGTGTTATTCATTTCTTCTAATTCCTGTCTGATCTTTTATCTAGTGTTTCTATCCAGTATTGAAAGTGGGGTAGTGACGTCTTCATCCAATATTGGTAAACTTGCTCTTCCTCCTTTCAAATCTGGCGCTTGTTTAATGTATTTTGGGATTTCTTGTTAGGTGCATATGTTTATAATTGTTCTTTTTCTCGATGTATTCATCCTTTTATCAGTATACCATGTCTTTCTTTGCTTCTCATGACAGCTTTTGTCCTGAAGTCTCTTTTGTTTGATAGTGGTATAGCAACATCAGCTCTCTTTCATTTACTGTTTGTGTAGAATGGTTTTTTTTTTCCTATCCTTGTACTTTCAACCTATTTGTGCCATTGCAAACAAAAGGAATCTTTTGTAGGTAGCATATAGTGTATTCGTCAAACAGTTGCAGCCAGTAAAACTTACTTAGGAACATTTCACATTTCATTTTATAAATATCTGTACTGTTTGAATGTTTGGATCAGCACTGATTACATTTATAGCAGGAAAATTAAAGATATTTTTACTAAAATTAAATAGCTTCTAAAACACACACAAAGATGAAAGCAAGGTAACATAATATAGATGGCAAATGTTTGGAAACAAAGAGAAAAGCATGGATGCAGTGTGAGAGCAGCAAAGAAAATGACAGATGTTGTGACCAAGTGTTCACATTAAAGCAGGCATACTCTGCTGTTGACTAATGCCAAGGGGAGCCCTTTGTGGGGGTCTTCAAAAGTAAATTTTTGGAATGTGAACAGATCTGCCACCTGGCCAGTGACAATGAAAACCTACTAGCTACCGTGATTAAAATCATGGGCATATGTGTCCTCTGTCTATAAGATATTATTACTGGACTAAAAAAATGTATTATGCATCCGAGTGGTTTTTCCATTCCATTTTATAACTGATAAATATCTTCAAGATATTTAAACTTTAAAACTTGTGAAAATTTTGGTATTACACAGGGGAAAAATTAAGCAGATGTGAGTTTTTAACATTCTTTCTATGTATTTATAATATAATAGCAAAATAACCCTGGGTTATTATAGGACCCTTAATGAAGAAAAAAGATCTGAAAAAAAATTGGCATATATTGACTATCTGTCTAGGAAGCCGGATATTTTGTTCTTTTTGCTATTAGGTTGCATACTTAATCTTATCACTGTCATTTGCCATGTTGCTACAAATGTTGTCTCAGATTAGTCTTTAAGAAAATGTTATATTTAATTTTATTTCCTGTAGGTATCAATTTATGACATTTGTAACATTGGAAGTTAAACATTGGAAATTAAAAAGATAGAAATAAGATATCTAATTTGATACTAAAAATTCCCTGAAGTTGTCTTGTAATAGATGAATAATCATTGGTGAATAAAGTATGTTAATGACCTTTAAGAAAACTATAGTGGTAAATTTTACTTTTATTTTACCTTTCAAAAATTTCCCCAAGTTTTTATTTAAATTGCAGCTAGTTAACATACAGTGCAATATTAGTTTCCGGTATAGGTAAATTTTACTTTAAAAAATATGGAATACTTAAGACACATAAAAGTCATAAACAGTAATATGACACATACCCATATACTCACTATCCTTAATAGAAATAATATTAAGCTTTTAACTTAAAAGTTTTTAAAGAGAGAAATAGGACATTACAGTAAACACTGAAGTTCTTTCTGTTCCTCTCCTCTCCTCCTTTGTAACTCTGTTCCTCTCCTCTGTATCCCTTCCATTCCTGGAGGAAAATGTTCTGATTATACTTGTATATACTTATCCAAGTCCTTGTAATGAGATATCTATATATCTATATCTATATCTATATCTATATCTATATCTATATCTATATCTATCTATGTAGATATATAGATACATAGATATACACACACACAACTATATTTGAATTCAGATACATATATCAATTGAATATATCAATTGAATTAAATATGTATGTCTCATATATATATATAATATATAATATATATAATATATAATATATAATATATATATATATTATATATATTATATATAATATATATATAATATATAATATATAATTTACATAAATGGTAGTGTGATGTCCATTTGGGGAACTTGATCATTTTCTTCAACAATTCCATTTTCAAAATGAAATCTGTCCATGTTGTATGCTTCTAGTTAAATGTGACAAATTAAACACACATAGTTTCTTTCCTCCCTAAACTCCAGAAAAGTTTTAGTAAAGACATATACTTAAAACACGAAGGGAATGTAAAGTGGGGTAACAGCAAAGAGAGTGAGCCAACATAACATGGGTTTAAAGCAGCTGGATGAACAGTGACTAATTTAGCAAACAGGACAAAGCTAAAACTTAAGGCTGTGGGATGATGGAAGAAGAGAAGTCCAAAAGAAGGAGCTCATTTTATGAAGCAAAATCCTGGTACTGTGTCCCTACGTAAGTAGGGACTCAGGCTGAAATGAGAGACGGGATGAAGACTCCTATAAAGAACCGATTAATTTCCTCATCTCCTGCTCCATCCAAGGCCTCCAAGAGATTAACAACCTTTACCATTACAGGGCTTGGAGGACAGGTAAAAGATTGATTACAAAGTGCCCTCTAAAAGGAGTTTTTTGGGTGATAGAAAACTAACACACAATATTAGGTAGGTAGACATATGATTCCATCCGTTTTTGTTTTTTTTTTGTTTGTTTGTTTTGTTTTGTTTTTTTTAACCCACACACTTATACACCACAAATAATTCGGAAAACAGCAACAATAATAACATAATTACAGTCTGACTTTAGGGTATAAAAGATGGAATGCAGACTGTGCCAAATGAATGTTACAGATAGAAAATACAATCTTACTGAAGAGGGCAGAAAACAAGCTGATGTAAGTAACTTTGGAAAGCAGTGTTTTAACTGGATATTTTAAGACTGGATGAAAAAATTGTACGTAAATACCACACTCTCACTGGTACAAATTTTTTCTCCCAGCATTTCCAAAATGACTTTACATGTATATTAGGGGGAACAAATAAGTAAATACGTTTTATAGTTAATGGAAATTGGGTTTCTCATCTTCAGAGAAAAGAAGCTTTAGAATTAACCCTGTGGTTCTGGTGGAATTAATGTTTAGAGATAGCAATATGAGCTCATGTTCACTTTAATAGTTATACAGGTAGACAAATTCAGAAATAAATCTAGATGTGTGAATATGTATTCATGAGCTCATCAATACCATATATTTCCTAGATCTTTCAACTGAGAAAGCCTAGAATCAGTAATTGCTTGAGTTGAGTACTGTGGAAGCAAAAATACAAAATGAGACTGAAGTATCTTGTATTGCCAAAAAGTAAGGAGGTGCTAAAACAACAACAAAAACAACAACAACAAAAAGAGGCAACCTAAGACCTTCCATGGGCAAAATCTGGAACAATTTGATCAAAAACAAATGCAGTATTATATCTCAAATAATAACATATCAATAAATGCATACTGATTAAATGACAAATGATTAAATGGATCCATGAGGAAGAAGAGACAAATATTCCTGATAGAGGAACGCTAAATAATACACATAGCTAACTTTTACCTCTTCTTACCAAAAAATAAGTAAATAAACAAAACTCCACAACCCCAGTCTAATTGTGAGAAAAGTATGTTGAAATCAGCCTGAAGGATAGTTTACAAAATACCTGATTAATATTCTTCAAAAGCGTCAAGGGCTTGAAAAACATGAACAACTGAGAAAGGACCACAGAGGAGAGGAAAGAGGCTATTGGTGAGACTCATGCATGACTGCATGATGTCTAAATGAACTGTGGAATCAGTGAATTAGATTCTGACACTCGGAGTACAATACCGATGTTAATGTTTTCAGTTTGGGGAAATATACCATGCTTATGTATACTGTTAACATTAGAGGAGTCTGGGTGAAAAATACACAAAAATTTCCTTACTACCTTTGCAACTCTTTTGTAACTCTGAAATTATCCCCAAATAGCATTTACATATTTAAATGAAAATATTTAAGGGGCGCCTGGGTGGCGCAGTCGGTTAAGCGTCCGACTTCAGCCAGGTCAGGATCTCGCGGTCCGTGAGTTTGAGCCCCGCGTCAGGCTCTGGGCTGATGGCTCCGAGCCTGGAGCCTGTTTCTGATTCTGTGTCTCCCTCTCTCTCTGCCCCTCCCCCGTTCATGCTCTGTCTCTCTCTGTCCCCCCAAAAAAAAATAAATAAACGTTGAAAAAAATTTTAAAATAAAAAAGGTAAAATATTAAAAAAAATAAATAAATGAAAATATTTAAAATATAGGTGGGAGGAAAGCAGGGCTGGGAGCTGTAGCATTAAAGAGGGAGCTTGGAGAAGTACTTATCAGAAGGTGGCACTGGCATAAAGACCTCTTTGAGGAAAGGGATACATCCTGTGGAGATCTGGGAAGAGAGAAATGTCTGAAAAGCAGAGAGGAGGTCCTTGTGTCTGGAGTGAAGTTAGAAGGGGGGAACAATACTAAACCGTACCTATGAATCAGAGTGTGGAGCAGATCAGAGAAAGCCTGGGTTTTGTTTTTGGGGGTGGGGTGAGGAGGATTTCATCTTGGGAGACAGCAAGCCAGTTGAGGGCTTTGAGAAGAAAAGCAATATAACCAAACTTTATCTATTTTTGAAGTTTTTATTTAAATTCCATTTAGTTAATATAGAATATAATATTTGTTTCAGGTGTCCATATATAGATTCAACTCTTCCATACAATACCTAGTGCTCATCGCAACAAGTGCACTCCTTAATCCCCATCACCTATTTAACCCACCCATTAAACGATAAGTGGATAGAGAATATGTGTATCTGTATACTCAATGGAATATTCATCATAAAAAATAATGAAATCTTGACATTTGCAATGATGTGTTGGAGTTAGAAACTCTTAGGCTAAGTGAAATAAGTTAGAGGGAGACAAATAGCATATGACTTCACTCACAAACAAACGAGCAAAGAAACAAAACAAACAAGCAAAGAGATAACCAGAATTTAAATTTTTAAAATGTTCTTCTGACTTCTGGTTAGAGCAGAGTATGGAGAGTGGCACGCCTGGGTGGCTCGGTTGGTTAAGCTTCCAACTCCGGCTCAGGTCATGATTTCAGGGTTCGCGAGTTCGAGCCCCACGTTGGACTCGGTGCTGAAATTCAGAGCCTGGAGCCTGCTCTGGATTCTGTGTCTCCCTCTCTCTCTGTTCCTCCCTTGTTCATGATGTCTCTGTCTCTGTATCTCTCTCCCAAAAATAAATAAGCATTAAAAAAAAAAAAAGAATAGAGTATGGGGAAAGAAGAGTAGATGAGGAAACCAGTTAGGAGACTATTACGGTAATCCAGTTGAGAGATGATGATGTTTTGGAAGTGGTGGTAGATGGAGGTCAAGAGAAGCAGCCAGATTTGTATGTATATTGATGGTAGAGAAAACAGAAGGGGTTTTGGGACAGAAAGTGGATTGCAAATGAAAATGAGGAGCAAAGGACAATGTCACTGTTTTTGGCTTAAACGTTAATGAGTAAAGAATTGGCATTCACCAAGACAAAGAAGTCTGTGTGAGTAAACAGAAGTCTGTGAGGAATATTTTAAAGTTAATTTTAAACATATTACATCTCAAATGATTATTGTACTTCTCAGAGTTGTGTAAATTATAAAGTAGGCTACCATTTTTATTTCAGGGTTGAGTTCCAGACTCGAGACCTATATTCTCAGGTTTCTAAAATTATATAAATTTCATTTAAAATTTGGTGTTGAATGTGTTGAACAAGAGAATAAGCTTTGCTATTGGAAAGAGAAGAGGTTCTAATACTTAGTTCCTGGATACACGGAAGTTGAGATGATGGGGATTGGAAGAACAAGGAGAAGAGACTAAGAAGAAACAAGTCTATTCAGAGGGAATGTAGAGGGAATGGAATGCTTAAATCCAAGTGAAGAATATCTAGGAAGGAAAGAATAGCTCTGTTCAGCAGTTACTGGTAGGTTGTATACGATGATGGCCACTAGATTGTGGGGGTCACTGCTGACCTAGATCAAGAGCCATTTCTGTGGATGAGCATGGGACAAACATCTGATTAAATTGAGTTTAAGAGAAAATAGAAGAATTAGAAAGAGTGAGCACAGAAATGTCTACATTTGATATTTGCATATTTGTTACCTATAATGTCACATTAACATGATTATTTCTCTCAAAAAGAGTAAAAAAATTTCCAAGTATTTTGAGAGCTTTCTAAAAATAATATTCCTGGAATTGGATGGCAGACAAATGTTGCTTCATATTTAATGAAAACACTAATCTATATAGTGATACCAAATTCACCACATAAAGTGGGAAGATCTGACAAACTCTTACATTTAAATTTAAGGTTAGTGCTTAACTTGAGGGTTTATTTAAAAAGCATTTTTACTGAAATAGATTAAAACAAATATGATGTCTATCTTGGTCCATTTTACCATATATATATTACATATCATTATATATTATTACTTATATTATATTATATTATATTATATTATATTATATTATATTATATTATATAATTCCACTGTAGTAGAGGAAGAAGAGTGAAGTGAAAATAGGTAGACCCCAAACAATCAATAATTGAATTTTGCAAATATGATAAGATACTGATCATATGTGACAATTACACTTAATTTCAGTCACATGCCCATTTTATATATCTCTTAAATCTTTGTTTAAAAATAGTGACTTAGGCACAAGTAGATAAATATTTCAAATGGTAAACTTGTATCATGTCTTAAAACTTTTCATTGGTTGCTAAAGAGCTGAAATCTGAGAGTTCTGTAATCCTTTATGATATTTGTCAAATCAAAGGTATCTCCTTTTCAGATGCAAAATATGACACTGCTCCCAGTATCGTGGTGGCGATGCATTTTATATAAGTAAAGTTGAAAGTTAAGACATTTGTGAAATAGTAAAAGTAATAACATAACTATTCTGAGGCATTAGTAGTATGGAATCTTTGACTTTCACATTGAAAATTGCTGTAAGTAAAATATATTGATAATACGAACTTTTAGTGAACACCTCATAGCACTAAAGAATCCTATCTGGTCAAGATACAATTATGATTTTTACTTATTCATTTTTACCAAGGAAATCTGGGCCAAAGATTTAGAAACGATAAAGGTACTTTCCTAGCTATGTCTAATAACTACACAGTTTGTGCATATTTTAACTGTTCTGTTTTTATCTTAATGATTCATTTACTTAACTAGAATTGATTTATAACATGAAGCAGGAACATTTTTTCATTCCTTGGCTGTTCTGCGGGGACTAGCTTCAAATCACATGAACTCACTTATGATCTAATCCTTACACCAAATATAGTAATGCGACCATTCTCAAAAAGACTGAAACCTAGACAGCCCCCATGAGCCACATACGTCAGGATGGCGATTGCCATGTGTTGCTGTGTGTTAGGAAATAAAGCAGATCAAGAGAACGAATGCTTTAATAGCATATTAACACACAAGTGAAAATAACACAGGGTTTTACTAACCGTACAGAGATGTTTACTATTGTACATGCCTTGTTACAGATGCAGTTATAATTCCAGATGCTGCGTATAATAATCACCATGGACCTGTTAACACTAAGCTGTATTTTAAAACTGCTTTGAAAAATAAAATTTTAAATTTGTTGAAAGCCACTATCATGAATATAAAAATGCACAGCTTTACGGTGATATGTGTGCATGTGTGTGTGCAAGCATGCACACACACACGCACACACGCACGCACACACACACACATGCTTGTGTTTTTCCCCAGAAAATTCAAGAAACGATGGAATAACAAAAGCCTATTTCATGAAACACACATTACTTTGGCATCAATGCTTCGGTAATTCCTGATGTTTCTCCTGACAATAACTCAGATTGTTGCAATGAAGACTGTATGTTTGATTATTTGGATACCTGTCATGCATAACTGGAGGGCGGCTGTAAAAAACAGGATTAATCAAAGTAGGATTATAATTTTCTGCAACACCTGTTTCGACCAGCTGCCTCTGATTGTAGATTCTATTCCTCTAGTCCTCCCAAATTACACAATAAAGCAATTTAGAAATCAGTGGAGAGTCCAGTGTCACTGTGCCAGAATGGAAGTCAAACATTAGAACAGAGGAACCTTTGAGCTACCTGATTTAATTTGTTTAGATTATTCCAGAAAGAGAAGAGCAAGCAGATGATACTATATATTCAAATGACCCCCAAAAAGTTCTTGGTGTAAAGTTTTTACACCGTTTGCTTCTTTTTGTTGTTAAATGCAATTTCCGTTAGGAAGTAACTTTGCTTACTTGTAAACTATTACGAGTTTATAAGTGAAGCGTGTGACACAGTTTCAGTTCTGAAGAAGCTTACGGTGTTGCTAGGGAAACAATAGTTTAACAAAAATATAAAATACTCAAGTTGACGTGTACCAAGACAGTCAGAAGAGAACAATGAGTGAATAGGTTAAGTAAGTAACATTTCTTAGGTGAAGAGCTTATTGCTTGTGTTGGATAAGCCACTCTGAAATGGATGCTGTGTGCCACCACCCTGTTGACATATGGCATAATGGAAGCTTCACTGTCGAAAATAAAGTATATCGAAATATATTGAAGATTTCTGTCATATAAAAATTGAAAATCTAAACATCTTACCTACATCAATTTTTATCCGCTTTTAAATGCCATAATGTTAAAAATGTCAACCTTCACTTTATCTTGTTTACCGGTTTCTTTGAGTTTCATATCTTAATTCAGTTTGGAAGTAAAAATATTCTCAAGTGTACACATGTACTCCATAATTCTGAAACGAACCATGTTCATATCCTTCCCTATACTTTAAAATATGGACTAATGAAGTCTCTTTTAATATGATAAAAATGCTAATTATCTAGTTAACCAAAACAATGATTGGCAAAGAGACAGATATATTCAGTCACTGAGCTAAGGAGATTTTACTTTAGCTCCTTAGATTAGTATTCAGTGAGGATTCTATTACAAAACTATCCTTCTTTTTGTTTATTGGCTTCAAAGGATGAAAACGAAGAATTGTCCTTAGCATAAAGGTATTTAGCATTCTTACTTGCTCCCTATAGTCACAAGTACTGTGGACTATGAATTCATGGTGTTGGAGATTGAAAGCAGAGTTTCGGTTGAAAATATTTATAGGGGCACCTGGGTGGCTCCGTTGGTTGAACATTGAGCAGGTCATGATCTCACCCTTGGTGAGTTCGAGCCCCATCTTAGGCTCTGGGCTGACAGCTCAAAGCCTGGAGCCTGCTTTGGATTCTCTGTCTCCCTCTCACCCTCCACTTGCTCACTCTCGGTCTTTCTCTCAAAAAGGAAGTAACATTAAAAATATTTTTAAAAAGGAAATATAATTTATATTTTTAAAGTTTATTTATTTTTGGGAGAGAGAGAGAGGAACTGGGCAGGGGAGGGGCAGAGAGAGGGAGAGAGACAGGCTCCCAAGCAGATTCCACCCTAACAGCACAGAGCCCAATGTGGGGCTCAAACTCACGAACATTGAGATCATGACCTGAGCCAAAATCAGGAGTCAGACCCTTAACCAACTGAGTCACCCAAGGTGTCCCTGAAAATATAATTTAGAATCAACTGAGTCACCCAGGTGTCCCTGAAAATATAATTTAGAACAAACCTCAGAAAACAATTTTGAGTTCTGTTTTTTAATTAAATTGAGATAATTTTAGTTGTATAAATTCTCTAGTTCATTTTTAAAATGAGCAATTTGGAATCTATTATCTACTTTTAGTTTTTGGGAACTTTGATAGATTAATTTTAAATATTGGTATAAGTACCAGAATATAACTGAAACTAACTTTTTTCAACTGGGAATCAGTAACATAATATGTTTGGACCTGTTAAGGCAGCATATATTTAGCCTAGTAGTTAATTATATAATTCCCCTAGGGAAGATCACGGGGTGTAATGGAAAGAGAAGTGCAGCTAAATTTGTAAGACCTCTATTCTTGGTTTCTTCTTTCACCTTAGTATTCACCTAACATACATCATGCAAATATTTGTTTAGTGCCTTTCATGTGCAGTGCACTTAAGGCAATTTGCACGTGTGTATGTGTGTCTACCTGTGTGCGTGTACGTGTTATGTTATTGATGACTTAAAGCACAATGTATCTAGATGCCCTCTTTAAAAAATGTTAATGATTGTTGATTTTTGAGAGAGAGACAGAACAGGAACAGGGAAGGGGAACAGAGACAAAGAATCTGAAGCAGGCTCCAGGCTCTGAGCTGTCAGCACAGAGCCCCATGCAGCGCTCAAGCTCATGAATCCGGGTATCGTGACCTGAGCCAAAGTCAGATGCTCAACTAACTGCACCACCCAGGTACCCCTAGATACAACTTTTAAGAATACATATGGTCTATTCAGGGAGCCATGAAAAGAGAGCTATGTTAAATGAGTTTCCAGAATAATATATAATGGACATGCGAAATAGCATGTGTGTGAGAGAGAGCACATGTAGGATGCACTAAAATTTAAGGGCACACCATCATTTCATTGATACAATTTATTTCATTCATGTATTTGATATAGATTGCTTACACCCATTGTGTTAGGTACTGCTTACTAAAAATGACAACACACAGTAGATTTGGTGCCAGTACAACTCAATGAAGCCTAAGCAAGAGGATCTCAGCTGCAAAAGACACATCTTTCAGCTCATTCCTTTATTCTTCCAAAAGAGTAACTTCAAAATTTCTCTACTTTCAAGTCTTTTTTTTAACCAAAATATGCCATTACTTCCTCTTACCGCTCCCTCAAAATCACGTTTTTTCCGGTTTCTGTAGATCTGTAAGGCAATTCCTCACTTTCTTAGGATTATCATGTTATGCTCATGTACTTATATTTCTATAATTTCCAGGTTTTTAAACTTATTCAAATGAACCTAGCATCAAACCCTATTTTTTAAAGGGTGCCCCTGATCATGGAAAAGACCAATATGTCTCAATCCTTGAAAATTTTAGGTCCCGGTCATACTCTGGCCAATACTTTCTTTTTGTTGTTGTTGTCGTGTGTGTGTGTGTGTGTGTGTGTGTGTGTGTGTGTGTGTGTGTTTTATTTATTGTGGTAAAATATGTATAACATAAAATGTGCCATTTTAACTCTTTTAAGCTGTACAGTTCAGGGGCATTAAACATAGTCACATTGTTGTGCAACAATCACCACCATCCACTCTGGCTTTAGAACTGTTTCATCTATCCAAACTGAAATTCTGTACCCATTAAACAAAAACTCCCCACTCTCTTCTCCTCTGAGCCCCTGGTAGCCACTCTACTTTCTGTCTCTATGAATTGTACTTCTCCATGTACCTTGCATGAGTGGAATCCTACCATATTTGTACTTTTGTATTGGGATTATTTCACTTGGGAGACTGTCTGCAAGGTTCGTCTGTGCCATAGCATGTGTCAAAATGTCTTTGCTTTGTAAGGCTGAATAACATCCCATTGTACGTACACACCACACTTTGTTTATTCATCCATCATTGGTCATTTGGGATGATTCCACCTTTTGGCTATTGTGAGTAATGCCACCACGAACATGGGTGTATACATAATGCTCAAATCCCTGTTTTCATTTTGGGGGGGTATCCCTAGAAGTGGAATTTCTGGATCATATAGTAATTCTGTCTTTAATTTTTTGAGGAATCTCTGTACCATTTCAACAGTGACAGTACCACTTCCCATTCCCACGAGCAATGTCCAAAGCATTCCAATTGGTGCACATCCTTGCTAACGCTTGCTATTTTCCACTATATTATTTTTACTAAAAGCTAATAATGGCCTCATGGCCGTGAAGTGGTCTACAATACTTCCTGACACAAATTTCATTGATTTCATTGTCCACTTAGGGGATCTTTTAAAATAACTTTCTTTTTGGTTCCTTCCAAAGGTCTTGTTTACCCTCCTTTCTTAGCTTCCCACTTTGATGCTCCTAGTCGTCCCTTATCTACCTCTACAGGATTTAAAACTAAATATCCCAGTCTCTCGTCTCCACCTTTAATCTTTTGGACTCACTCCTAGTATTTCAACTTCTAAAATCTGTAACCAACCTGGACCTATAATTTATTGATTTTGTCATCTTTGCCCTATTCTTGCTCCCACACAGAGCCTCACTATTCTCCTTCTCTACCTCCAATTTCACTAATAATTATGTCATTTACAGTATACCTACTTTACGAACTTGACCATTTGCTTTGTAGTTCCGACTTATCAAAGCCAAAACCCCATAAACCAAAATTCTACCTACTACTTTGTGACTTTATCCGGAAACTTAAACATGACTGGGTTAAAACAATCATATTTTCTGGTATGACTTTAAATTTGCAAACTCTAGTTTCAAGTGGACCATTCAAGTTACCTATCAAACCATTTGTTTCTTTTGTTCATTTGTTCTTTTATTCTCCTAAATGAGTATCTCATAACTTGCCTTCTTTTTCCTTAAATTTCCAATGTTGGCCTATCTTTACCCACCTGTGATGACTTTAATTCTGACTTTACCAAAATCTAATAGATGATTAGTTCCTAGGGGTGCCAGCTGCCTCAGTCAATTAAGCTTCTTACTCGATTTTGGCTCAGGCCATGATCTCACAGGTTGTATGATCTAGCCCTGTGTAAGCTCTGCAGACAGCATAGAGCCTGCTTGGGATTCTCTCTCTCTCTCTCTCTCTCTCTCTCTCTCTCTCTCTCTCTCTCTCTCTCTCTCTCTCTCTTTTGCTCTCTCTCTCTCTCTGCCCCTCCCCTGCTTGCACTCTCTCATTCTTTCTCAAAATAAATAAACTTTAAAACAAAAAGATTAGTTCCTACCACCATATCCATTGCCTCTGTGCATCTCTACCCACATATTCCACATTGCCCTGTGGATAAATTTCCTTTGGTCCTAGCCCAAATAGACATCTTTACTGGTGCACTGAATTTCACTCTCTCCTGATGATCATTCCACTATATACTCCTCTATTTCTTCAGTTATTATTTTCCTCCACAGAAATCAGTCATTCCATCTAAAACCCATTATTTTCTGTCATCTTTAAAGTCAGCAACAAACATTTCTCCAGTAACCCAACACAACTACAACTACAATCCTATTGCCTCCCTTCTTCCCTTGAAACAAAAGACTGAAAAAGATTTCTCATAAATTGTATTTCCAATTCCCATTTGCTTCCTAAACAACTCCAATCAGACTTCTGTCTCCCAATTGTTCTTATGGAGGTCACCAGGAAGTTCTGTGTTGCTAAGTAGTTTGTTAGTCCTTACCTTCTTAATCTAAGAGAACATTTGACAAAGTCGATCCTTCTCTCCTTGATCTACTTGGATTCCAGTAGACTTGCCAAGATTAAGAACCACCCTCCCCCCTCCCCCCCCGCTTTATATGCTCCTTATCAGAATCCACTTATTTCCTAATCTTCACAACTTCTAAACATTGGTATGACCCATACATCAGTTTTTGAATCTCTTCTTTTAAAAAAAAAATGTTTAACATATATTCATTTTTTGAGAGACAGAGACAGAGCATGAGCAGAAAAGGGGCAGAGAGAGGGAGACACAGAATACAATGCAGGTTCCGGGCTCTGAGCTGTCAGCACAGAGCCCGACGTGGGGCTAGAACTCACAAATTGCCAGATCATGACCTGAGCCGAAGTTGGATGCTCAACCGACTGAGCTACCCAGGCGCCCCTTGTGTCTCTTTTGATGTACTATTACTTTCTTTATAATTAAATTACTCAGTGGGTTTTAAACACCCATATTCTGAGGCATGCTATATTTTTATCTACCTCCTTGACTTCTCCCCTAAACTCCAAACTTGAATGTTTAAATGTTGACTTGGTATCTCTGGAAGTAAAATAAGTATTAAAATGTTATAGGCCCTAAACTGACATGCTAATAGTCAGAAACACCCTCCAAGTTTATCCCTCTTGCAGACTCTTCCATTATAGTAAATAAAAACTCCATTCTTATTGATGTATGGGCATAAATCTTAGAGTTATCCTTTTAGTCTTTTACTTTTACTGCATAGCCATCCATCAGCAAACTTTTACGGATAACAGAAAGTGACCACTTGCCACAATGTTCGCTACTGTTACCTTTGTGTAAATCAGAAATATTTGTTGTTTGGATTACTGTTATAGGTTCTTTATTTCTTTTTTCTGCTCTTTCTCCTTTAAGATAAAAGTACTCATATGGTGCACCTGGGTGGCTCAGTCTGTTAAGTGTCCAACTTCAACCCAGGTCAATATCTTGTGGTTCATGAGTTTGAGCCCTGAGTTGGTCTCTGTGCTGACAGCACAAAGCCTGCTTTGGATCCTCTGTTCCCCCCCAACCCCCATCCTCCCCTCCCCTGGTCTCTCTCTCTCTTGAAAATAAACACTTTTTTAAAAAGTATTCATAGTAATTATTTAAAACCGTGACCATATCATGCTAGCCTCTAGTCAAAACTCTTTAATGGGAGGGAGGATTCTGGTACCATGTAGTGAGGAGCTTAGAAAATACTTTACACAGATAAGTAAGAGACTAAACAAAATCATCCAAAAAAAAGTCATTTTGGGTCTCTGGAGATTGACCAAGCCCAACAAGAAGTTTAGAAGCATTTGTTTATGAAACACTGATCTCCTGGTTAGAACAGAGAGTGTCTATGGCTTTCTTACCAGCTGTTAGGATGGTAATTTTATCAGGGTGAAACAACTTTATTACTAGAAGGATCTCAATTTGGAACCCTAAGGAAGGCCAGAGGTTATGATGGCCTGAGGTTGCATTATCATTTAAGACAATCAATAAGCCATCAGATTAGTATTTAATAGGGAAATCCTAGAAATACAGCAGCTGTATAGACCATGATAAACCTTCCGCACATACTTGACTGCCTTCTGTATGCATGTACAGGAAAGAGAGGAATGGACCAAACCCGTCCACATATCTTTAGCTGACCAAGGAGCTACACACAACAGGAGTTGCATACAATGTAAACAGAGATCTATCAGCAAATATTAGAAACTCTATGGCTTGATATTTAAGAACAATAACTCACAAATAATTTGCTGACTCTGACTCATACAGAGGGACAAATGCTAGGAATCCAGACCTAGAGACATTAGTGGCTAATCACTGCAAAGGAGTTGGACTCTGTGGAATCAGTGCTGACACATTTCTTTTTTTTAAATTTTTAAATAAATATTTAATTGAATGTATTTACAGTAGGATGGATTATATCAGCCATTTACAATATATCCAAGGTAACTTCAACCTAAGTCTTTTTTTTTCAATATATGAAGTTTATGTCAAATTGGTTTCCATACAACACCCAGTGCTCATCCCAAAAGGTGCCCTACTCAATACCCATCACCCACCCTCCCCTCCTTCTCACCGCCCCATCAACCCTCAGTTTGTTCTCAGTTTTTAAGAGTCTCTTATGTTTTGGCTCTCTTCCACTCTAACCCCTTTTTTTTTTCCTTCCCCTCCCTCATGGGTTTCTGTTAAGTTTCTCAAGATCCACATAAGAGTGAAACCATATGGTATCTGTCTTTCTCTGTATGGCTTATTTCACTTAGCATCACACTCTCCAGTTCCATCGATGTTGCTACAAAGGGCCATATTTCATTTTTCTCATTGCCACGTAGTACTCCATTGTGTATATGAACCATAATTTCTTTATCCATTCATCAGTTGATGGACATTTAGGCTCTTTCCATATTTGGCTATTGTTGAGAGTGCTGCTATAAACATTGGGGTACAAGTGCCCCTGGGTACTGGATTTATCCCTTGGGTAAATTCCTAGCAGTGCTATTGCTGGGTCATAGGGTAGATCTATTTTTAATTTTTTGAGGAACCTCCACACTGTTTTCCAGAGTGGCTGCACCAATTTGCATTCCCACCAACAGTGCAAGAGGGTTCCCATTTCTCCACATCCTCTCCAGCATCTATAGTCTCCTGATTTGTTCATTTTGGCCACTCTGACTGGCATGAGGTGATAATCTGAGTGTGGTTTTCATTTGTATTTCCCTGATGAGGAGCGACGTTGAGCATCTTTTCATGTGCCTGTTTGCCATCCAGATGTCTTCTTTAGAGAAGTGTCTATTCATGTTTCCTGCACATTTCTTCACTGGGTTATTTGTTTTTCGGGTGTGGAGTTTGGTGAGCTCTTTATAGATCTTGGATACTAGCCCTTTGTCTGATATGTCATTTGCAATATCTTTTCCCATTCCGTTGGTTGCCTTTTAGTTTTGTTGGTTGTTTCCTTTGCTGTGCAGAAGCTTTTTATCTTCATGAGGTCCCAGTAGTTCATTTTTGCTTTTAATTCCCTTGCCTTTGGGGATGTGTCAAGTAAGAAATTGCTACGGCTGAGGTCAGAGAGGTCTTTTCCTGCTTTCTCCTCTAGGGTTTTGATGGTTTCCTGTCTCACATTCAGGTCCTTTATCCATTTTGAGTTTATTTTTGTGAATGGTGTGAGAAAGTGGTGTAGTTTCAACCTTCTGCATGTTGCTGTCCAGTTCTCCCAGCACCATTTGTTAAAGAGACTGTCTTTTTCCATTGGATGTTCTTTCCTGCTTTGTCAAAGATGAGTTGGCCATACGTTTGTGGGTCTAGTACTGGGGTTTCTATTCTATTCCATTGGTCTATGTGTCTGTTTTTGTGCCAATACCATGCTGTCTTGATGATGACAGCTTTGTAGTAGAGGCGAAAGTCTGGGATTGTGATGCCTCCTGCTTTAGTCTTCTTCTTCAAAATTCCTTTGGCTATTCAGGGCCTTTTGTGGTTCCACATGAATTTTAGGATTGCTTGTTCTAGTTTCGAGAAGAATGCTGGTGCAATTTTGATTGGGATTGCATTGAATATGTAGATAGCTTTGGGGAGTATTGACATTTTGACAATATTTATTCTTCCAACCCATGAGCATGGAATGTTTTTCCATTTCTTTGTATCTTCTTCAATTTCCTTCATAAGCTTTCTATAGTTTTCAGCATACAGATCTCTTACATCTTTGGTTAGGTTTATTCCTAGGTATGTTATGCTTCTTGGTGCAATTGTGAATGGGATCAGTTTCTTTATTTGTCTTTCTGTTGCTTCATTATTAGTGTATAAGAATGCAACTGATTTCTGTAGATTGATTTTGTATCCTGCAACTTTGCTAAATTCATGTATCAGTTCTAGCAGACTTGTGGTGGAGTCTATCAGATTTTCCATGTACAGTATCATGTCATCTGCAAAAAGCAAAAGCTTGACTTCATCTTTGCCAATGTTGATGCTTTGATTTCCTTTTGTTGTCTGATTGCTGATGCTAGCACTTCCAACACTATGTTAAACAACAGCGGTGAGAGTGGACATCCGTGTCGTGTTCCTAATCTCAGGGGAAAAGCTCTCAGTTTTTCCCCATTGAGGATGATGTTAGCTGTGGGCTTTTCATAAATGGCTTTTATGATGTTTAAGTATGTTCCTTCTATCCCGACTTTCTTGAGGGTTTTTATTAAGAAAGTTGCTGAATTTTGTCAAAGGCCTTCTGCATTGATTGACAGTATCATATGGTTCTTATCTTTTCTTTTATTAATGTGATGTATCACGTTGATTGATTTGCGAATGTTGAACCAGCCCTGGATCCCAGGAATGAATCCCACTTGATTATGGTGAATAATTCTTTTTATATGCTGTTGAATTTGATTTGCTAGTATCTTATTGAGAAGTCCTGACACATTTCTAAAGCAGCAAACAAACAGCAACAAAAACCATCCTTGAGGTGTTGATAAGGAAGAGAATCCAGAGCTGTTAAAGTATATTAACTAAAATGTCCACTTTAAAACAAAAAATACAAGGCATTAGAATAAATATGAAAGGATGATCCATACTCAGAAAGAAAACAAGCAGTAAGTACAAATATTCTTTGAGCTGTCCCATTTGGAACTTATTAAAGACTTCCAAAGAAGCTCTTATATGATCAATGATGTAAGGGAAATGATGTGTATAGAAAAGCAGAATGACACTGACTGAACCTAAAGAGAATTTCAATGAAGTGATTGAAAGCTTTGAAAAAAATGGCAATTTTGGGTGTGAAAATAGAACAAATGAAATAAAAAAATTCAGATGTGTTGGGGAGCCTGGGTGGCTCATTCAGTTAAACATCTGACCCTTGATTTAGATTTAGGTCATGATCTCCTGGTTTGTAGGTTTGAGTCCCGTGTTGGGTTTTATGCTGAAAAAGTGAAGCCTGATTGGGATTCTCTCTCTCTCCCTTTCTTTCTGCTCCTCCCCTGCTCACACTCCATCTCTCTCTCAAAAAATAAATAAATAAATAAATAAATAAATAAACAAACAAACAAACAAACAAACTTTAAAAAATTCAGATCTGTTTAAACAGAATATTTGAGAAAGAATATGAAATAAATTAACTTGAAGGCAAATCAGTAATAATCTAAATAGTGAAAGTAATAATGAACAAAGCCTTAGGGACCAATGAAACATGGCCAGTGTACATGTATTAGGAATCCAATAAAAGAGGGAAAGGAGAAGAAGGTTATTTTAAGATGTAATGGTTGCAAATGTCTCAATTTTGATTAAAAAAACTGTCTATAAGTGTAAAAAGGGCAACAAACTCAGAAACAAAAATAATGAGATCCACATATAGGACACCATACTCACTATTAGAGGAGAGAGAGAGAAATTCTTGAAAGCTGCAAAAGGAAAACAATTTTTCAGAAAGAAAGAAGGCCAAGCACTAGATTCAAATTACTCAAAAAATGCCATTCTAGCATTCTATATCCAGTAAAGCTATTCTCATAAATGAAGATAAAATACATTCCCAATTAAACAAAGAGTGAGAGAATACATTACACACAAATTTGTCTCACAAGAAATACTAAAGAAAGTCTCTGCTCTTAAAATCTCCTCATTCAGAATGTGAATTCCATGAGGACAGGAAGTTTGTGTGTTTTTCTTTTCACGTCTGTATACCTAGGAAATTGTGCTATATACACACACATATATACATATATATGTACATGTATGTATGTATGTATGTATGTATGTATGTATGTATGTATTCTCTCACACACACAAAATTAAACTGAAGATTATCTACAGTGGGTGAATCACATTAAGAGAACCAGTGAGGGATGGTGAAGCATCCAAAGGTTAGCAACAGTGGGAAGCAGTTCCACCCACAGGGTTGAAGGGACAAATGAGGAGGGAATGATAGAACAAGCAGTTATACATATGTGGCAGTTAGAGATATGGAGGGTCTGGAGGGTCTGCTCAACTGGGGCCTTAGATCCTTCCAGAGATCTGATGGGGCAGAGCAGAGGTGTGCAGATAAATATGCCAACAACTTTCTTCTCCCTAGTCTGATTTTCAGCAGGTGAGTTCCATTCCCAGAGCCTAATGAAAACTTAATACGGGTGATATAATCTTCCTGGTCATGGGGGAGGCAGAGAAAGGTAGAAAATGAATCTGGGGGAGCAAACCAAGAATAACCAGACCATTACTAGATCTTTCCAGGGAGTCAGTGTTGAGCTTATTAGACAATCATGACATTAAAAAATCTATTGTAAATATCTTGTCTGATTTATGACTATATTAAAATAAATGTACCAGATAAAAATAAATAGCAGAAATTACACATGTGAAATTTGATGGTTTCAGAGTATTTGCTTTCCAAAACTGCACAATACACTTAATTTAACAATCATCTGTCATCTTAGAATTTTTGACAATTTCCTTTTTCACATTAAAAAAAATCTGCGTTTCTTTCATTTGGATGTTTTAAAGTGTAGATTTTGAGGATAAGTTACATATTTTGTAAACAGCAAAAGTGATTATAATAGCATTAATCAATAAAGTAAGTGATCATTTTAGGAAATGAGTTCTTTCTGTGTTAAGAATCAGGGAAACTATGATAACAAGACTGACTCTCCAAGCCCCATGTAGAAGATGTGGTTCTATTTATAAATAAACCATTTTATATTATATAGTTATGCTACATGAGACTAGAGTATCAAAACCCTAAATTTTTGATTCATTGTGTTAGTGACATGGCAGAAAACTCTCAAAGTTTAAAATATATTAATGCACATTTCAAGTTTTCATAATTATTAAATTTGGACTGGTATTCTTATTTGAAATGTCTCTCGGTGGTAACATGCAGAAGCACCTTACTGACCTTTTGGAACTCTAATGAAATAACATAATTAAGCTATGTTTTCATAATTAATTAAATATGCATTCTCTTGGTGGTTTAACCAATACCCTTTTAAAAGGTGAAATGTTTTATCTCCATTATAAAAATACATTATTTCTTTGTACCACTTTTCCTAAGGTAAGAAATGATGCTGATCACATAGAAAATAATTTTAAAAGGAGGTGGATTTGGGGTTGATTGTTGTTTCTTCTCTTTTAGCTAGCTGATGTTGGTATGTGACTTAACCTTCCCTAAAATTCACTTTCCTATATCTGTAAAAGAAATTAAATTCTATGCCTTAGAGTAGTATTAGAGTTAAAGCATATATAAAGTTCTTAGAGTATTGCCTGATTTTAATTTTGTCTTTATTTGTAAAAAGGGCAGAATGGTAAATATTTCTAAATTTCACAGATTTTGGACTATATAGTCAATCATGGTGGAAATGCTAATGTTTACTCTCTAGATGTCCTTTCTTCTCATAGTTTCGATTGGGTTAAATTTAAATGACAACTAATTTTCCCCAGTAGCATAAATTTAATTTGGGAGAATGAGTGAATAAATGTAATTTGAGAGTAAAAAATTTACTGTTTTTACTTTAAGGGGGAAATGAGTAGATTTTAATTAGTCTATATTTTTTCTTTTGAATTTACTTTTCTAGATAAAAATGTTTTAATGCCAAAATGGGCTCAAAATAAAACATTACATAAGCAATAGCCATAGACTAAGAAACTACTTGACTTAGAATCTAATTTTAGTTCTCCTCCTACATCATTTTAGACAAGTTATAAAGCATCTGGGATTCAGCTGCTTTATCTGTAACATGGCAAAATAATTTCTAAGGCTTATATCACCACTAACATAGTCATTAGGAATACAGGATTTGTACTAAGAGATGCCAAGATATTCTAGACCTGTTGCTACCTTAATTAACTTCCAGCATGTGACTTAACATACCTGTTTAAGCCCTAGCTTCTTTATTTGTGAGAGGTGGCTAATAATATTTCCCATTACATATGTGTTGAGGATTAACAGGGATAATGCATATGAAGCATTTTTGAAAATGGTTCATAAAACTTAGGAAAAAGTGTTTTAACACACATTGTGATGACAATATACTGGTTCTATCAGCCATGACTTTTGCCATCATTTTTTCTTCTCACAATATAAGATGAATAAAAACAGAAATACTCATTCTTTCAGATAGCCTTGATGTAAATGAAGTTGTCAAGTTACCTACAGGGTACAGTAGGTTGGGTAATTATAATATTTTTAGTAAATGTGGTGTTAATGGCCCTCACATCCTGATTTGTGGATGGTAAAGTTGACTGGATATGTTTAGTTGATAACTAACCAAATTTTTATTTCTTACTTACAATGATAATATTTTTAGAATTTCTTAGTTTTAATAAAATTATTTTGTAAATAAATGAGGAAAGCAGTGGTAATAATAACCACTCTTTGTGAGGTTGCACATTTAGGGAAATATTTAAATTCCTTAATACTGACTGCAGAGTTAGGTAACTTAGGTGATTCTTTTGAGTATATATTATAGTGTTCATAAATCTGTTTGTGGACAATAAAAGTATTAACCATGAGTAACACAATAAAAATAATTATTTCCATGAAATACATGATAATGTCACTCATTTTTCTAGAGATTTTATTAGGCCTTTTTATTTCAACTACGTTATTTTTGTAAGCTTATGGCTACATAATGACCTTGGGGTTTTGTTTAAAACATGCATGTCACTTTCATTCATCATTCATATCCCTGAAAAACATGAATAACATTTAGGTCAAAGATTTATCATGGTTCTATAGATATGGTGTACATATTTTGATATATATATTTATATATATTTATACATATGCATACATACATGTATTTTTCCCCACCATAAATACTATGATTATATCTAAAAATCTGTTCAATTTACAAAGGAGAAATTTCTAGGATTCACCATTTCATATTAAAAAATTACATTTTATAAGTTTGATTATAAGAAACTACAGTTTCATTTTGTATACATTATATAAGCATCACTTTTATTATGATTCCTATTTATTTTGTGCATTGTACAATGTAACTTCTGGGAATCAGGCTTTCTCTATGTTTTATCCTCACTTTGCAAATTAATATAAGGTTAATAAAGATGTTCACAAAATCCCAATTCTAATTATTTAGTTATCAGTACCACTGATTTCCTTGGAGGCTACCGAGCTAACTATTTCCTTTCTTTATTTTTTCATTAAACGTCATTATAGTTTTTCTAAACTCTAAATTGTATTTTTAATAATATCTAGAAGTTCACTTATTCTTTCAAAATATTTGTAAGTTATGTGTAGAGTTTAATAATTTATTGTTTTAATATAGCTTGAATACTTTAGTTAGAAACATAATGTATGAATTTAAGAAAAATTTATAACCTATGAGGATTTTAACAGTTTAACATATACATTGCATACTGTATTTTTTTTAATAATGTAAGCTTTTATATTTAGGAAATGCTATTCTAATTTATAAACCCCATTACTAAGTTGCTACCTCTACAAAATAACATAAATGATTGTTACCTAAGAATATATCAGTTCTAGTGTTCTTGATTACTTATTGGTGTTAAGTTGGATAATTTGAACTAAAATTAGAGGGTAAAGTCTTTGTTCTAATATGGAACAAGATAGAACACTTCATTCTTTCACTTTAAAAATTAATATTGTAAAAAGAAACTCATCCTCATAATAATCTCTTTATTTCAAAAATTATTAAATTTAAAAGCAATTTTGTTTTCTACAATATCAGAATAAATAAATCAGTGGCAAAAACAATCTCTGTTTTGAAAATTTCAAAAATAACTTATAATAAGATATTATATAGGCATTCAAACAATTATAGACTAGAAGTTTGAAAATAGTGTTTTTACTTCCTATACCTAGACTATATACCAAATTCATACCAAAACTACTAATTTTGGTGAAATTGGTGGTTGAAAACATATATATATATATATATATATATATATATATATATATGGAAATTTGAAGTTTTATTTTAAATACAGATACAATTAGATAAAAATCCTTTTGTAAAATTAAGTATAGTTTTTGTAGATCCATTTTAATACGTATACTGCCTCTTTCTAAGTTTAATAAAAACATTCACTAGTCCTTACACACTAGTCCTTATTATTAATGGCAAATACACATATTGTATTGCTTTTTAGAAGTCAGGTTTATTGAAGTATAGTTCACATACAACAGAATGCACCCTTTTAAGGTATACAGTTTCAATTAGGTTTGATAAATATTTTCAGTTGTGAAACCATCATCACAGTGAAAATATGGAACAATGTCATAAAATCAAAAAGCACACTCATATCACTTTAAAGTCCACAATGTGCCCCAAATCATAATCTCTGAAAAGCTTTGATCTCTTCTCCTGTATAATTGTGGCCTCTATAAAATGTCAAGTAAATGGAATCAGGAAATGTGCAATCTGTCGTGACTACCTGTTTTCACGTAGCATAAGACCACACACTGTTGCACATATCAATTCATTCCTTTTTCTGGCTAAGTAGAATGCCATTTTATTGAGATCCCATATTTTTTTTTCTAAAAAAATATGTTTATGATCCACTTGAAAGACTGAGAGTTATATTTTCCCATTTGATTATATATTGTAGCACAATTGTTTGAAATAGACCATCTTTTTATTTCTCCATAAATTTACACATTTGACATTATTTGATCATGAATTTATGGCCCTACTTTTAGATTCTATTCTGTTCCATGTATCTAAATATTTGTATTCATGTAGCAGCTTAGTGTGGATTACTATACTGAAATCAGAGCAGTCAAGTCAGCCAACTCTGCTCTTGTTCAACAGTGTTTGGGCTATTCTAGTTCTTTGGCTTTCCATAAAAATTTTTGCAAATAGTGTCAATTTTTACAAAATATTTGCTGTTATTTTGATCAAGGTTGTGTTAAATTTGCTGATCAGAATGGAGAGAAGTGGCATCTTACCAACATTGAATATTTAGATTGTCTCTATTTAGGTTGTCTTCAGATTTTCTCAAAAATATTTCACATATTTTTTGTCACTGAAGTGCATTGAAATTTTATGTTATAAATTATACATTTAAAGTCATCTTAAAAAGCTCATTGCTACCATTTAGAAATACTACTGACAGCAGCAGTTTCAAACTCTTCGCTCTGCGGAAGAGAGGGAGGTCGCCATTTTTTCCCCCACCCAGCAGCACTGATGGAATTAAGAGAGCAACACAGTGCCCTCAGTGGAGGCAAGAACCGTTTACACCAATCCCCTCCACTGTACTCTGCAGGTGCTTCTTTACTAGGACAGTTGTGCCTGAGAACTAGGCTCTTCTCCCAGAAGACTGGCACAAACACCCCCCCACTCACCAGGTCTACTCACCACCGAATGCTGCAAAGCTTCAACTCTAGCAGAAAAAGCATCAGGCCTCTTTTGACAATCAGACAAAAGCACACCTAGTTAAAACACACCTCACTCTGGAGAAGGTCCAAATACTCCCCATGCCAGGCAAGGAGAAATTCTGCAGAGGACTGACCTGAGGGAAACAGCAGCCAAAACACAGCAGCAGAGTATGTACAACATACACCAGGAATACTTCTTGAAGCTCCAGGCCTTGGACAGTATGTGACCTTTTACTAATAAAGCCATTACTCTCAGGAGCAAGAAACATAACAGGCTTTTACAACACACAAAAAAAGCCCAAGACCTAAGCAAAATGCCAAGATAGAGGAATTCATCCCAAAAGAAAGAACAAGAAAAGATCACACCAAGGATCTAATTGAAATAGATATAAGTAATATGCCTGATCTAAAATTTAATCAACAATCATAAGGATACTAGTTGGGCTTGAGAAAGCCTAGAAGACCCCAGGGAGTCTCTTATCACAGAGATAAAAGACCTAAATAAAAAAAAAAAAAAAGCTATAACTGAGATGAAAAACTGGCAAGGTGTAATGATCACAAGGATGGAGGAAGCAAAGGAACAAATGTCAACAGAAGATAAAATTATGGAAAATAAGGTGAAAAGAAGAGGGTAATAAAAATATTGGAACATGAATGTAGATTTAGGAAACTGAGTGACTCCATAAAGCCTAATACTATTCCATTTATAGGAGTCCCAGGAGAGCAAGTGAGGGAAAAGAGTGAAGAAAGTTTATTTGGGGAAATTATAGGTGAAAACTTCCCTAATCTGGGAGAGGAAACAGACATCTAAACCCAGAAGTCACAGAGAATTCCCATCAAAATCAAAAAAGCAGGCCAACACCAAAAAATATTGTAAAACTTTCAAGACAAATAGATAAGAAAAAACTCCTTAAAGCAGCAAGGAAAAATAAATCCCTAACTTAAAAGGGAAGACAAATGTAGTTAGCAGCAGATCTATCCAGAGAAGCTTGCCAGGCCAGAAGGAAGTGGCATGATACATTCATTGTGCTGAATGAAAAATATACAGCCAAGAATACTCGATCCAGCAAGGCTGTCACTCAGAATAGAAGGAGAGATAAAGAGCTTTCCAGACAAAAACTAAAGGATTTCATGACCACTAAACTAGCAAGGAATATTAAAGGTGACTCTTTCAGTGGGAAAGACCAAAAGCAACAAAGCCTAGAAAGGAACAGAGTAAATCTCCACAACAACTTAACAAGTAATACAAAGACAGTGAATTCATACCTAACAATTATCATTCTGTATGTAAATGGATTAAACAGTCCAACCAGAAGACATAGGGTGTCAATGAATAAAAAAATAAGACCCATATATATGCTGCCTACAAGAAACTCTATTTAGACCTAAAGACACCAGCAGATTGAAAGTGAGGGGATGGAAAACCATCATGCTAACAGACATCAAAAGAATGCTGGAGTAGCTATACTTATATCAGATATTCTAGATTTTAAACCAAAGACTGCAACGAGCAATGAAGGGCACCATATAATATAATAAGGAAGTTTATCCAACAAGAAGATCTAACATTGTAAATATTTATGCCCCCAACTTGAGAGAACCCAAATATATAAAACGGTTAATAACAAACATGAAGAAACTTATTGTAATAATACAATATTAGGGGACTTTAACACCCCACTTACAACAATGGACAGATCATCTAAGCAGAAAGTCAACACGAAAACATTGGCTTTGAACGACAGACTGAATCAGATGGACTAACGGATATATTCAGAACATTTCATCCTGAGCTGCAGAATATACATTCTTTTCAAGTGTACATGGGACATTCTCCAGAATAGATCACATACTGTCCTCAACAAATGCAGAAAGATTGAGATCATGCCATGTGTATTTTCCAGCCTCAACACTATGACACTTGAAGTCAACCACAAGAAAAAATTTGGAAAGGGCACAAATACATGGAGATTAAAGAACATCCTACTAAAGAATGAATGGGTTAACCAGTAAATTAAAGAAGAAATTTAAAAAATACATGGAAACAAATGAAAATCAAAACACGACTGTCCAAAACCTTTGGGATGTAGCAATAGTGGTCATAAGAAGGAAGTATATAGCAATACAGCCCTACTTTCAGAAGCAAGAAAAATCTCAAATACATTAACCCTAAGGGAGCTAGAGAAAGATGACCAAACAAGGCCCAAAGCCAGAAGAAAGAAGGAAATAATAAAGATAAAAGCTGAATTAAATGAAATAGAAACTAAAAACAATAATAATAATAATAATAATAATAATAATAATAATAATATCAATGAAACCAGGAGCTGGTTCTTTGAAAAGACCAACAAAATTGATAAACCTTTATCCAGACTCATGATAAAAGGAAGAGAAGACATATGGATGGATAACAGGCACAAGAAAAGATGCTCAACATCACTCATCATCAGGGAAATATAAATCAAAAGTGTCATGAGATATCACCCTAAACCATTCAGAATGGCTAAAACTAACAACACAGGACACAACAGATTTTGGTAAGCATGTGGAGAAAGGGGAACCCACTGTTGGTGGGAATGCAAACTAGTGCAGCCACTCTGGAAAACAATCTGGAGGTTCCTCAAAAAGTTAAAAATAGAACTGCCCTACAAGCCAGCATTTGCACTACTAGGTATTTACCCAAAGGATACAAAACTACTCATTCGAAAGGGCACAGGCACCTGGATATTAATAGCAGCATTATCAACAATAGCCATGTTGTTGAAAGAGCCCAAATGTCCATCAACTGATGAATGGATAAAGAAGTGGTATATATATACAATGGAATATTAGCCATAAGAAAGAATGAAATCTTGCCATTTTCAATGACATGGATTATGCTAAGTGAAGTAAGTCAGAGAAAGACAAATACTATATGATTTCACTTATATGTGTAATTTAGGAAACAGATGAATAGGGGAAGGGAAGAAAAAAGAGAAAGAGGCAAACCATAAAATAGACTCTTGACTATGGAAAATAAACCAAGGGTCGCGTAAGGGGAGATGGGCAGGGAGATGGGTTAAATGGGTAATGGGCATTAAGGAGGGCATTTGTTGTGATGAACAGTGGGTGTTATATGTAAGTGATGAATCACTAAATTCTACTCCTGAAACTAATAGTATACCAGGTTAACTAACCAGAACTTAAATACAAACTTGAAGCAAGCAAAAAAGCCTGGCATTTGTAAACTGACCTTGTGTAGTGATTGTAGTGAACATATGTATTAGTTTTATTTGTTAATTTTTTAAGTTTCCTTGGGATTTCCCAAGTTAAAAATTATCTTGTCTATAAGTAAGGAGCCATTTATTTTTTTCTTTATTCAATCTCTATGCTTTTAATTTTTTTTTCCTTGCCAATTGAAATAGGATCTTTTCTACAATGTTCAATAGAAATAGCAAAAGTTAGGCATCCTTGCATTGTTGCCAGTATTATGGAAAAACATTTAGTCTTTCAGTATTAAAGTGTGATGGTTGTTGGCTGTGGGGTTTTCATAGATGAACTAATCAGGTTGAAGTTGTGCCCTTTAACTCTTCTTTTGCTCAAGATATTGCATTTCTTTTCATTAGGAATACATACTAATATTTCTCAAATGCTTTTTTTTTTTACATCCTTTGAGCTAGTCATATATGTATTTAAAAATTTTAGTCAATTGATATGGTAAAATACACTTATTTTTTTTTAATTTTTTTTTCAACGTTTATTTATTTTTGGGACAGAGAGAGACAGAGCATGAACGGGGGAGGGGCAGAGAGAGAGGGAGACACAGAATCGGAAACAGGCTCCAGGCTCTGAACCATCAGCCCAGAGCCTGATGCGGGGCTCGAACTCCCGGACCGCGTGATCGTGACCTGGCTGAAGTCGGACGCTTAACCGACTGCGCCAGCCAGGCGCCCCAAAATACACTTATTTTTTAATGTTGACCCAGACTTGTATTTTTGGGTAAATTCCCATTTTGCCATGGCATTTGTCATTTTTATATATTTTTTCCTTTTCATATATGGATGGATGCTTTATAAAAAATACTGTAAGACTTCTGAATCTGTATTCATTAGACATTTTGGTGTCCAGTTTCTTTTATTATTTGTTTGGTTTTAGAATTAAGTTTTTCTAGAATCATAAAATGTGTTAGAATGGGTTCTCTCTTCTAAATTAATTAATTAATATTTAGGATCTACAATAGCTTATTTCTCCCCAAATGTTTTCTAGAATTCACCAGTGAAGACACCTGACTCTGGAGTTTAATTTGTCTAGGATGTTTTTAAATGTAAATTTAATTTAATGAATACATGTGGAACTATTCAGAATATCTCTTCTTGAATGCATTTTGGTAGCAACTTTAAAAAATTAGTTCATTTAATCTGTGTTCTTGAATTAACTGGCATAAGGTAGTTCATAATATTTTGTTATTATCTTGTTATTATATGTAGAATTTGTAGTGATAATACTTCTTTCATTCCCAATATTTGGGATTTGTGTCAACTCTCTTTTATTTTTATTTAATTTAAATATAATTAACATACAATGTTATATTAGTTTCAGCTATACAAAATATGTTGATTCAATAATTCTATACATTAATCAGTGCTCACCACAATAAGTGTAATCACCATCAGTTACCATACAACATTACCACAATATTGTTGATTATATTCTATATTCTTTACTTTTCATCTCCATGACTTACTGGATTATAACTAAAATTTTGTACCTCTTAATCATTTTTATCTCTTTCACCCACTCCCCCCTCCACCTCCCCTCTGGTGACCACCAGTTCTCTGTATTTAAGAGTTTGTTTACTTGTTATTTATTTGTTCATTTGTTTTGTTTTTGTAGATTTCATATATAGGGGTGCTTTGTAGCTCAGTTGAGCATCCAACTCTTGATTGAGCTCAGGTCATGATCCCAGGGTTGAGGGATTGACCCTCATGTTGGACACTGCACTGAGCATGGAGCCTGCTTGGGATTCTCTCTCTGTCTCTCTCCCTGCCTCCCTCTCTCTCCCTCTCTCTCTCCCACTCTGCACCTCTGCCCCTTTCCCCCACTTGCACTTTCTCTCTAAAATTAAATAAATAAGTAAAACAGATTTCACATATAAGCGAAATCATATTGTATGTCGCTTTAGATGATTTATTTCACTTAGCATAATATCCTCTAAGTCCAATCATGTTGTTGCCAATGGCAAGATCTCATTCTTTTTATGGCTGAATAATATTCCATTGTGTACATGCATGTGTGCGTGTGTGTGTGTGTATGCATGCACATGCATACTCATGTGCCACATCTCCTTTATCCATTTTGGTTTCATCGATGATCTGTATTGTTTTTTTCCCCATTGATTTCTGCTCTTTATTGTTTCTTTTCTTCTCACTCCCTAGGTTTAATTTGCTTTCCTTTGTCTAGCTTAAGTTGGAAGCTTGAATTATTGACCTCAAAACTTATTTTTTTTATTTTCAATGAACAGTATTTAATGCTTTATTTTTTATCATAAGAATGATTTATCTGCAAGCCACTTACTTTACAAATTCTATTTTAATATTCCCTCTTTCATAATGTTTGAAATTTCTTTTGTGATTTTTTTCTTAAGTGATATTTAGTAGTGTGTTCTTTAATTTTCACATATTTGGAGATTTTCCAGGTACGTATTTGTTATTGATGTTGAGGGTTTTTTGTTTTTTTATGTGAGAATTACTTTGTATGCTTTTATTACGTTTGAGATTGTACAGATTTGTTTTAAGGCTCAGAATATGTTTTATATTAATGGATGTTCCATGTGCATTTAGAAATAATGTACAATTGACTTAGGAACAACACAGGTTGTAACTGTATTGGTGCACTTAGTTTCAATTTCTCTTTTTAAATTTTTTAATGTTTTGTTTATTTTGAGAGAGAAAGAGAGAGTGGGGGGAAGGGCAGAGGGAGACAGAGGATCCAAAGCAGGCTCCACCCTGACAGCAGAGAGCCTGATGTGGCGTTCGAACTTACAAATCATGAGTTTGTGACCTGAGTCAAATCAAAAGTCAGATGCTTACCCGACTGAGCCACCCAGGCATCCCACAATTTATTTTCAATAAGCATAATATGTAGTACTATAAGTGTATTTTCTTTATAATTTTCATAATGTTTTCTTTTCTGTAGCTTACTTTATTGTAAAGGTACAGTATATAATATATATAATATACAAAGTATGTGTTAATTTCCTGAGCGATGTAAGATAGTGATTCAACTTCATTTTTCTGTATGTGCCTGTCTAGGATTTTAACATTCTGTTGAATAAACCCTTCTTTCCCCAGTGAATGTTATTGGCTTCCTTGTCAATCGTTAGTTGATCATATATGCATTTTATGTTCATCAGTTACGTTCTATACTTACCTTTATAAAGTGACTTACAAATAGTCTCTATATAATAAACTTTCTTTCCTCCATCATTTTCACCCTCCCACCATTTCTCCCTGCCTTATTTCCTTCCTTTCTTCATGTGTATACCATATGTTATTAATGTGTTTCCCAATTCATCTGCTTGGCTAACTTAGCAGATTGAGCAAAGAAAGAGGTGCTTTTTTCATTTGTCCATCATTGTATTCTCTCCAACTTCTTCTCTCAACTTCTGTTTGTATGGCTAAACACATAAGAGAAAAACATTACTATTTTTTCTGTGTAAAGTGACCAATCTTTGGCCTAAAGTAGAATATGAAAAATTTGGTGGCCAAATATGCTTGAGAAATGTGCTCTATTTAAAAATTGTTTACCCCTCAAATGTCTGATTTATATTTTGCTGAGCTATTCTTAAAGACATATTTTATAGTATATAATTTGCTATCACTTCATAAAATTTTGGTGAACCATACTTACGTGTGACCTTCAATAATATGGTAATTTATTTAAATGTGCTTTACTAATTAAGAATATTTAAAATAGGAGTGTACTTAAATTATTCTTACCAATTATCTATATAAGAAATTATTGAAATGATCAATTACCATAATCAACAATCATTACTGAAATAAGATAATAAGCATCTTCAAAATACCAACTGCCTGAATTTAATGTTTTTCTTTGGGGATTTAAATTTGTTCCCTAAGCATTTCCTTTTAGAAGACTATGGACTATAATAGCTATACCATAATGCAAACCAAATATCTTACCAATGTCACTAACGTTTTTCAGGTAAAAATGAGAAGTATGTCAGAAAGGAGTACATGCATTTACTATTTCAAGTATGAATTTTACTTTCCTTATGCTTGGACAATAGAGATTGAAAGAATTTCAGGGATCCTAGTCTAGTATCCTCCCTTCAGGCTATTCTAATAATTAGAGACAAATTGTTGAGAATTTTTTATTCTTGAAGTCCTTTAGGGACCCAAATCTTATACCTATATCATTAGCCACACAGTTTTTTTGCCCCTAAGTCAGTGACTTGAGATTAAAAAAAAAAAACAAAAAACATCTAATGGAATCTTTCTCACTTTCAGTTTAATATTCTCTTACTCAGTGACTATCATTACTATTGTCATTATGAATAATGGGTCATGTATTCCAAAGCAGTGATTACCTTGCCAACTAACCTTTTCTATTTTGAGCTAATGGATGTATCATTTATTTTCCTATCTTGTGGACTTCATTCATTTACCCAAGATTTTTGTTGTTGTTTTCCCATATGCTTTGGTGAGTAAAGTGATTTATACTGAATAGTATATAAAATGCATGGACAGTGCAGCAAACAGGTATCATTCTAGATATTTGAGACAATACAACTATAATAAGACATTTGGTGCTTCCAAAATTTTTGGAAAGGAATGAACATCATGAGATACCCCTGGAGAATACACCCTCATAGTTGCAAACCAGAGCTCCAAAAGTTTCCATAGCCCCAACACTACCACTGCAACCATCTCTCAGGAATCTTGACGCTGAGGCTGGACAGAGATTTTGAGTGTAGCTGTCCAACTCTCAAATGTTGACAACCTTGACTGTGGGCTTTAAGAACAATGAGGATAAGACTCCATTTTATGTCTTTGTTCCAAATCTCATATAAGTGTTTCTAATGGATAAAACTGAATTTATAAGTAACGGTTAAGTCGTTAATTAGTGAAGAGAAGAAAAAAATTTACAACTGGAACAAACGATACTGGCAAAACGAAACAGTGTCCAAATTGAGATAAAATGAAGGACACAGGGTCAACAGGTAATGTTAATGGCCATTCCTCTGCGACGTTTTTAGTTATGTTAGGTTCAGCTACTACTCTTTGGTATCCTAGAGCATTGATGGGATGAAAAATTCATGTAATGCATAAACCAATGAGTTTTCTATATTGATATCATTCTCCCATTTGCCCATGGTACTTGCTAATTGATTTATCATAGAAAAACAATATACAATTTGGATTTTAGTGCAAATTAGTGGAAAATTTGGGGCATCTGGGTGGTTCAGTCAGTTTAGCATCTGACTCTCCATTTCTGCTCAGGTCACGATCTCACGGTATGTGAGTTTGAGCCCTGCATTAGTCTCTGTGTTGATGGTGCATAGCCTGTTTGGGATTCTATCTCCTTCTCTCTCTGCCCCTCCCCCGCTCACTTTCTGTCTCTGTCTCAAAATAAATATAAACTTAAAAAAAAAAAAGAAAACTAATGGCTTATTCACTGGTATTGGAGAAAATAAAAGATGTTAGGACAGGGGCGCCTGGGTCGCTCAGTCAGTTAAGCGTCCAACTTCCTCTTAGGTCATGATCTCACCGTCCATGTGTTGGAGCCCTGAATTGGGCTCTGTGCTGACAGCTCAGAGCCTGGAGCCTGTTTCAGAGTCTGTGTCTCCCTCTCTCTCTGCTGCTCCCTTGCTCATACCCTGTTTCTTTCTCTCTCAAAAATAAATGAACATAAAAAATTGTTTTTTAAAAAAATCTTAGGACAAATGAAAACAATTTTAAGTCACAAATAAAAATGTACTCCAGAAAGATAAAATGAAATAATAAAATATTAAAATAAAACATAAGCAAATATTTATGTACTCTTACAGAATATTTCTAAACATTTCATTAAAATTGTAGAACATATAAGCTAACACTGAATTTGAGTGCACTATAAATTTCATATCAGTATTGAAAGTGAATCAAATTTTGATTGTTAATAAAACAGCCAACAAATTATAAATTAGTCTTTGAAATAAATTTGGAAAATATTGACTGTCCTTCATATATAAATCACTTTTTCATATTAGCTGAAAAAAATATAGGGGCTCCTGGGTGGCTCAGTTGGTTAAGTGTCGACTTAGACTCAGGTCATGATCTCGAGGTTTGTGGGATCAGGCCCTGCAATGGGCTCTGTGCTAACAGCTCAGAGCCTGGAGTCTGCTTTGGATTCATTGTCTCCCTTTTTCTCTGCCCTTCCACAGCTTGTGCTCTTTCCCTCAAATATAAACAAACTTTAAAATATTAAAAAGAAAATATTGCTTTTAAGAGAATAAAGCTACAAAAGAATTAGAAGCTTAAATCCTTTGTGTAAAAGAAGTTCAAATTTCACTAATAGCAAATGTCATTATTAATTAGTAAGTTAAAAATCTAGATACTGTTTATTTGCTCATTTTCTTGAAATAAGCACGTATATTATTTGATGGACGTTAAAATTGGTAGAAGGCAATTTTGTACTTATATAAAAATAATTTATAGATGAATTTTTTACTGGGTATAAATGACATATGATACTAGTTCCAGGTATACAACATAATCATTCAATATTTGAATATACTGCAAATGGTCACAATAAGTCTGGTTAACATTCATTGCCATCCATAATTACAATCTTTTTTCTTGTGATAAAAACTTTTTGATCTCACTTACCAACTTTGAAATAAGCAATATAGTATTCTTAACTACAGTTGCCATGCTGTACATTATATCCCCATGACTTATTTGTACTCATTGACCCATCCACCTGCTTCACCCACACATCCCGTGAACCTGGAAACCACCATTCTTTTCTCTTTACATATAAGCCTGGTATTTTAATTTTCTGACTTTTAGATTCCACCCATAAGTCAGATCATATGGTATTTATCTTCTTATGTCTCCTTCTGTTGTTTAACACCCTCAAGATCCATTCACATTTTTGCAAATGGCAAGATTTCATTCTTTTTATGGCTGAATAATATCCATATGTGTATCTCGCATTTTCTTCATTCATTTACCAATGAATGAATAACTGGATTGATTTCATATCTTGGCTATTGCAAATAATACTACAGGGAAAGGAGGAGTAGATTTATTTTTGTGAGTTAGTGTTTCCATTTCCCTTAAGTAAATATCCAGAAGTGCCTTGCTGGATCATATAGTAGTTCCATTTTTAATTTTTTGAGACCCTCTAAACAGTTTTCCCTAGCAATTGTACCAATTTACACTTCACCAACAGTGCACCAGGATTGCCTTTTCTCCACATCCTCACAAACACTTGTAATTTTCTTGTCTTTTATAATACCCATTCTACCAGATGTGAGGGGACATGTCATTGTGGTTTTGATTTGCATGTCCCTGATTAGTGATGTTGAGCATCTTTTCATGTACCTGTGGTTATATGTCTTTGAAAAATGTCTATTGAATATCTCTGCCCATTTTTTAATTGGATTGTTTTTCGTTATTGAGTTGAATGAGATATTTATATATCTTGAATATTAACCTCATTAGATAAATGGTTTACAAATATTTTCTCCCCCTCAGTAGTTTGCCTTTTCATTTTGTTGATGGTTTCCTTTGCTTAGCAGAAGTTTTTTGTTTTATGTAATCTCATTTTTTAAAATATTTTGTTGCCTTTGATTTCAATGTCAGATCCAGAAAATGATCACAAGAATGATGTAAATTAGTTAACCACCTAAACTAATTTTCTTCTAAGTGTTGTGTTGTTTCGGGTCTTAGGTTCACAGCTTTAATCCATTTATAGTTAGTTTTTGTGATGCTGCAGACAGTAGTGCAATTTCTTTTTTGGACATGTGGCTGTCTAGTTTTCCCATCATTTATAGAAGAGACTGTCTTTATCCCATTGTATATACTCTGTCCTACTTTGTTATAAATTAATTGGCCATATATGAGTGAGTTTATTTCTGGGCTCCATATTCTGTTCTATTGATCTGTGTCTGTTTTTATGCACTTATCACACTGTATTGCTTACTATTTTTTTGTAATATTTGAAATCATGGAATGTGAGTCCTCCAGCTGTATTCTTCTTTTTTTAAGATTAGTTTGCCTATCCAGGATCTTTTGTGGTTCCATACAAATTTTAGGGTTGTTCGATTTCTGTGAAAAAATGCCATTGGAATTTAAACAAGGATTGCATTGAATCTTTAGATGCTTTGAGTAGGATTGCCACTTGAACAGTATTCTACACATCCAAGATGATACACTATCTATTTATTTGTGACTTCAATTTCTTCAGTTAATGTCTTATAATTTTCAGTGCACAGGTCTTTCACCATCTTGGTTAAATTTATTCCTAGGTAGTTTATTCTTTATCATGTAATTTTATATAGGATTATTTTCTTAATTTCTTTTTCTGGTAGTTTATTACTAGTTTATAGAAACACAGAGTCTGTGGTATTGATTTTGTATCCCCTAATTTTTGAATTCATTGATTAGTTATAACATTTTTAATGGAATGTTTAAGGTTTCCTATATTAGAATCAGGTCGTCTGACAATTAGTGACAGTTTTGCTTTTTCCTTTCCAATTTGAATGCTTTATTTACTTATTTTTCTAATTCTGGCCTAATTGTTGTGGCTAGGAATTCCAGTATTTTGTTAAATACAAGTGGTGGGAGTGGGCATCCTTGTCTTGTTCTTGATCTTAGAGGAAATGCTTTCAACTTTGTACCCTAGAATATGATGTTAACTATGGGCTTATCATATATGGCTTTTATTGTGTTGAGTTGTGTTTCCTCTATGCTCATTCTGTTGAGAGTTTTTATAAATGGATATTGAATTTTGCAAAATGATTTTTCAGCTGCTATTGAGATGATTATGTGATTTTTATCTTTCATTCTCTTAATGTGGTGTATCACATTGATTTGTAGATATTGAACCATTATTGCATTCCTGGAATAAATCCCAGTTGATTATAGTGTATGTGTTTCTGTGTGTGTGTGTGTGTGTGTGTGTGTATATATATATGTATATATATATATACACACATATATACATACTATATACATATATATAGTATACTGTATATATATATTTATGTATATATTTATATTATGTATAACGTATATATATACATTAAATATATCATGTATATATATTTTATATATATTATATATAATATATATGTAGGGTATTATTGAATTCGGTTTGCTATTGTGGCATCCTTTTTTTCGTATCAGGTAAATGCTAGAGTCATAACATGAGTTTGGAAATGTTCATTCCCCTTTTATCTATCTATTTATTTATTTGGAAAAAGTTGAGAAGGAATGAGGTTAATTCTTTGAATGTGAATAGAATTCACCAGTGAGGCCCTTTGCTTTTGGACTTGTATTTGTGGGAGTTTTTGGATACTCCTCCAATCTCCTTACTAGCAATTGCTCTGTTCAGATTTTTTTATTTCTTCATGAGTCAGTCTTCTTAGGTTTTATGTTTCTAGGCATTGATCCATTTCTACTAGAAATGCAAATTTATTGATGTATGATGTTCACAGTAGTGTCACGATTCTTTGTATTTCTATGGCATCTATTATAATTTCTCCTCTTTCATTTCTTTCAGAAATGAAAAGGTTAATCCATTTTGTTTATCTCTTCAAAGAACCAGTTCTTATTTTCACTGATCTTTCTATTGCCTTTGTAGCCTTTATTTCATTTATATTAATCCTTATCCTTGTTATTTCCTCCCTTCTACTAACTTTGGGCTTTGTTTGTTCTTTATGTTTTAGTTCCTTGGAGTATAAAGTTAAGTTGTTTATTTGAGATTGTATTTGTGTCTAAGGTAGGCACTTATCACTATCAACTTCCCTGTTGTAACTGCTTTTGCTGGGTTCCCTAAATTTTGGTATGTTGTGTTTTCTTTTTCCTTTTTTCCTTTTTTAAATCTCAGGGTATTTTTTTAATTTTACTTTTGATATCTTCTTTGACCCTTTGGTTGTCCAGTAGGTGGATGGAATTTTACTTTTAAGAGTTCATCCTAAATATATTTTTGCCAGTGTATGCAAACATGTATCTGTAAACATTACATTAAACATTAAAATAAAATTAAAATTAAAACATTAATTTTAATGTTATATAAATTACAGTAGAAACTTATAAATAACTAAAATGTCCAAAGAGCTGAACTGGTAAAATAAATAGGGGTGAATACTTAAAATTTTTATGAGATTGTTTGATTGTTTTTAATTTTTTTTTAACATTTATTTATTTATTTTGAGAGAGAGAGAGAGAGACAGAGCACGAGCTGGGGAGGGGCAGAGAGAGAGGGAGATATGGAATTCGAAGCAGGCTCCAGGCTCTGAGCTGTCAGCACAGAGCCCGACGTGGGCAAAACTCATGAACCGTGAGATCATGACCTGAGCCAAAGTCGGTCACTTAACCAACTGAGCCACCCAGATGCCCCTATGAGATTGTTGTTATGATGTAAGGTATATACATGGATTTTTAAACATACCCTTAGTGTACTCTTAAGTCAAAATAAAAAGTTGTAGAGTGGATTCTTCACTTTGTAAGACAGGTAATATTTTTCTCTGTGTCTTTTCTTATCTCTTGTTCTTTCTGCATATATACAAATGTATACTCAGAAATAAACAAATGCTTAAAACGAAGACTGGAAGACTGCACACTAATGCATTCCTGGTTATTTCTGGGAGTTTGGGCCATTTCCTACCTTTTTTTCCAATTTATTGTTTAACTTTTGTTAATTTATTGTGTATTCCATTGTAAGAAAAATAACTTTCATTTTAATGAAAATACATATTAATACATATTTTGGAATTATTGAACAGCAAAAACTTAATCAGTGAATAAATTTACAAGCCTACTGAAGAAACTAGTACCAACAAATTCATTTAACAAAAAATAGCAAGAAAAGGAAATATAAGGAAATCTAATAATAGATATGACAAAGATTATAAAAGTATAAAATAACACCTTTTTATGGTAATACAGTAGAAAATAATTGTATACTATTTTCCCTCAAATTGGTTTAATACAACATAAAAAACCTGAGCAATAACTATATTAATACATTCAATTAGATACAAATTGGTACATTACATTGATAGGAAATTATTTGAAAGTTTTTAAGGAACATATTGCATTTTTTAAACATTTTTATTCAAATTCCATTTAGTTAACATACAGCGTAATATTAGCTTCAGGTTTACAATATACTGATTCAGCCCTTCCATACGCTCTATTTTCTTAAAGACCATGTTCCCTCCTTTTACTCCTATCATCTGGAGTAGTGCTTTGTTTTATTCCTCTGCTTCTTCTAGCCTGCTGTTCATTGCATCAAGCCTTTTTCTAACCTCAGTTATTGCATTCTTAATCTCTCACTGATTCTTTTTTCACTCTTTTATCTCTCTGTGGTAAGGGTCTCCCTGATGTCTTCTCTTCTTTTCTCATACCCACTGAATATATTTATATTGTTGGTTTAAACTCTGTATCAGGCATGTTACGTATGTCTGTTTTGCTTAGATCTCTAGCTGTAGCCTTATCTTGTTCTTTGATTTGGGATAAATTCCTCTTTCTTGGCATTTTGTCTAAGTCTCCACCTTTCTTTGTGTTAGAAAAGCCAGTTATGTCTCCTGCTACTGATAAAGTAATGTTCTTAGGAATAAGAGGTCATGTAGTACCCAGGAACTGGTGCTTCAGGGAGTGTTTCTGGTGTGCCGTATGCACTCTGGTATTGTGTTTTGGCTGCTCTATCCTTCAGGCCAGTTGTCTGCAGAGGCTCTCCTTGCCTGCTGTTGGCAGTATTTGGTCCCTGGCCTGAATGCAGTGAATTTTAACTGCTGTGCTCTGGTTGTGAAATGAGACTGACACCAACTCCACCAGAACTGAGGTCCTGCAAACCTCTCTCGTTGGAAAACATTGTGTGGGCAAGGGATTGTGCTGGTCTTGGGGGGAGGGGCCCACCATGCTGGCACTGAGGCAAGCTTGACTGAGAAGGGTAGTCTTGCCAGAGCACAGGAGGGTAGGACTTGGTGTATGCAAGTCAGGCAGCCAGCATTGGCACTGTGCTGATTCCCTCAGGTAGCTCTGTGTTTATGCTGAGGGGCAAGAGAGGAAAATGGTACTGGCCAGTTCCTTTGTTCCCAGAGAGTCGTCTCAGGGAATGCCGCCTCTCAGGATGCACTCTGAAAAGAGGGAATAATGTCTCCCCATCGTGCCCTAAGCATTTTTCTGATTGCTGTTTCCACACTGTCTGCCCTCAGGTTGTTGTCTGCCTTCTCTCTAGGAGCAGTGCAATGCCCTTCCAGCTGTATGGCAGCCAAGACTGCTGACCTTTAAAACTCCAGGTTTTAAGGTCTTCTCGTTTCAAGAACTCATGAAATTCAACCCCTCTCATTATTCGAGCCAATGGATTTGGGAAAATATTCTCCTTGGACATTCCCCCTGTGTGCTCCCTTCTCTCTCACCCTTCTCTACGATCACCACTCTCCACTCCGCAGCACTGTGATCCATTTGTCCCCTAAACCACATCTCCAACTTCCTATCTTCTTTGCTGTTACATCTTCCCTCCCTTTACTTAGGGACTTTGTTCTGTCAGTGTTCAGGTCAATTTCTGGGGTATTTCGGATGATTTGATAATTGCCTAGTTGTGTTCATTGGACAAGACAATCCTAGGGTCCTCCTATTCTGCCATCTTTCTCTCCTCCATTTATTTAAATTGTATTATAAGTTTAAATGTATTCCCTCAATTGTATTTTACATTCTTCAATGTGCATAATAGGGCTTGTGAAGGTAGTTTTTGCTACAGAGAATTTTCTCTGACTCTTCTGATGGGGAGTTCTGAGGTTTCAGTATACATAGGGCTTTCTCTTGGGCCAGTCTGCTTTTTCATAAAGGATGTCTTCATTTTCCACTTGGAGGACATGTATTTAGTTTCCAGGATTCTTGGAACATGATGGAATAAGTGGCTAACAGTTCTTATTTGAGGGGTGGGGCGGGGGAGAGGACTGGATGAGCTTTAAGTTCCAGCATTCTTTGTCTCCAAATATTATAGGTAAGCAAATGATGGAATAAAACTATCCATAACAGAAATAGGAAAGTTAAGGATTAAAGCCATCTTGTAAGCAAGAATAATGATTTCACTGTTGAATTTGAAGTGATGTTGAGAAATCAAGTAAGAATATAAGTCAACTGAGATAAGTATATGTGTCTGGGTATTAATTAAGTAGTACTAAATTTGGAGTTAAAAAGATGCTATGTTTATCGTTAATTACTTATGGTTATCTTAAGCTGTATGTGACCATTTTAACAGTGACTATTTTTTTTTCAGTATACACTAATATCTTAAAGTGAGCATGCTTACCCAATTCTCCATATATATATATATATATATATATATATATATATATACACACACATATATATATATACACACACACACATATATATATATGGAGTATACATATATACTATATATATATATGTATATATATATATATATATACACACACACACACACACACACACACAGTCATTAGGAGTAGATATTACTGCAGAGTATCATCTTTATCTAATTATATCCAAACAATGAAAACAATAGAAACCAGGTTTAAGATAGAAAATGCACTGGAAAATGAATACAAAGACTGATCCACTTAAACTATTAATATAGAGATTATGGAGCCTTATTTTCATGTGAAATGTTTAGTAGAATCAGAACATCAGGGCGGCATGCACAGAGGGCATTCTTCCTCAGCAATGAGGATTATCCTCTGCATTTGGCCACTGCTACAGTTTAGATGTTCGCTGTGATGCCATCTGTTAAGGTTGATTGTGAAGTGACCTTAGGCAGTCTGAAACCTGTTCAATTGAGCCCATATATAGAGTTCTGGGTAGGAACCAGGAGGACAGATGGTAGGGTTGGAGATGAGGAACTTGTTTGTTACAGCTGATGAAAATCATTCTTATTGCCAAAGCCATTAAATGTGATATCCTTGGCACAGCATTTCTCAACAAATAGGGTGTCCCACTTGGTGGATTAGCTGCAGGTGAATTGAAGCGTTCAACAGTCCGACTATTTAAGTTTGCCTAGTTCTTTACTTCACATCCCTGATATCCTAAGATTAAGTCAATGTTCAGCAGCAGGACACTCTGTGCTCAGTTAAGTATGGCATTTCACAAATGTAGTTTTTAAAATATACATGTGCATTGGATGATACAAACTGGATTATAATTCTGCAGCTAATTAAAAAGTTTATAAATATCTCCAACTGAATGAAACCAAAAACAGAGAAGAAAAAAAATCCTATAAGGAAACTGAATAAAAAATAAAATAAACCAACTCACTTTTTTATATACATATAAATGTTTCTTGAAGACTTCTCAATGCCAATTATTTAAGAAAATGTATTAAAATATTTTTGGGGAAATAAATATGATCAGACAAGATAATTATTGCAAAGTGGTTTTAAAACTTGGGAAGCAAAAATTTTGCCCACTATATAGATGTTTCCTCCTCACATTTGGCAGCCTAAAATGCTACTTACTTGTAGAATTCATATCTAAACTGTGTAAGCTGAAGAATAATTTTAAGGTATATTCTTAGACAAAGGATATTTAAAAGGTCAAAATTCAATATGAAAAGAAGTGAGCAATATAGATTATATCCACTTTTAGTATTAAAGAGAAAACAAAATCTGAAATTGCCTTTCATTAGTCAAATCTCCTGTTCCTTTAGAGGTTTCGCTTAAAGTATATTAGACATGTATCTTATTCTAAATATAGTTAGGGAAGTAATATGATGGCAGTGTATGGATAAAATATTTCAGGAGTCTATATTTATAAGTATATATATGCTACCAAAGTAATACATACTTCATTTTATTGTTATGTAAATATCATTATATTGTTTTGCATAGTTTTTTTCCTTTTTGGTAATATATATTGGAGATCTTCCTCAGCCCATTCAGTTCTTCAGTCTTTTGAACTGCTGCATAGATGGCATCCAGTAGTGAATATTATGTAATTTATTTAGCTAGGTCCATGTGAATAGTTAGTTGTCTTCAGTAATATTTCTTCTTCCTTTGGTTATTATTAACCGTGTTGTAGGGATATTCTTATACATTCTTATTATGCCCATATTTGAATATTTTCTAGAGGTTATGTGTATATATATATATCATATATATATTATATATATATACATATATATACATATATATACATATATACATATATGTATACATATATACATATATATACATACATATATATACATATATATGTATGTATATATCATATATATATGATATATATATGCATACATATATATACATATATACATATATACATATATGATATATATATATATATACATATGTGATGTATATATATGTGATAAAAAGAAAAAGGTGAACAGGGGTGCCTCAGTAGCTCAATCAGTTAAGCATCTAACTCTTGATTTTGGCTCAGATTATGATCTCGTGGTTCATGGGTTTGAGCTCTATGTTGGGCTCTGCACTGGCAGTGTGAAGCCTGCTTGGGATTCTCTATCTCCTTCTCTCTCTGACCTTCCCCAACCTCAAAAAAGAAAAAAAAGGAGAAAAAAAACAGGCGAACATTTAATAACATTTTCACATCTCCCACCAAAGTGCCTCTACCCAATATAAACTCCTAGCAACTATGTATGAGATGACTATTTTCCTGCAAATTTGAAAACAACTAATCCTTTAAAATATTGTGATTTTGCTGATTAGATGTATGAGCTATATATAATCATTGCTTTCATTTGTATTTCTCTATCAATATGAATATGTTGCTTTTTCCTCTTTAATTAATGTGAGAGAATACCCATTTATGCATTGGTATATGTACATACTCAAGAGGCATTTGTTGACCACCTATTTTGTATTAGGTACTAATTATATAGTGCTGAGCAAAGTCAAGACGATGACTCACTTCTTAGAACTTATGATGCACTGAGAGCATTAAAAATAAATGATTTTGGGGGCGCCTGGGTGACTCAGTTGGGCTTCCAACTTCAGCTCAGGTCATGATCTCACAGTCCGTGAGTTTGAGCCCTGTGTCTGGCTTTGTGCTGACAGCTCAGAGCCTGGAGCCTGCTTCAGATTCTGTGTCTCCTTCTCTCTGCCCTTCCCCCACTCACACTCTGTCTCTCTAAAAAATAAGATAAACACATTAAAAAAATTTTTACAAATGATTTTCATTGATAATCAGTAGTTTATAATTGTTTAAACTTAATGGTTATTTTTATTTTTTACTATTTTTTGTTTTTGATCGTGTTATATATTTTTTATAATTGTATAGTTCTACTCAAAGAACAAGCTCTTGATTTTATATTTTATAAATATGTTAATTATAGGTATTTCTTGCCATTTTTATATTTATTATTTTCCATTTTAAAATGTCTATATTTTTATGTTCCTTCTGTCGATTCCCCAATTGAATATTTTGGTTTTTCCTTGTGTTTTGTTTACCTTTACATTTATTGTTAAAAATGATTTCTTATTATGAATTTTCCATTGAAAATATGGTTATTTAGTCCGTTAGGTTTTTTTTTAAATTCTCTGCTCAGGGTGTTGTTAGAGTTGTACTCATTATGTGTGTTGAGGCTGTGGTCTGAAGTGGCTGGAGAATCCACTCCAAGAAAGAGGCAGTAACACCACACTGACACCTGTGACCTAGTAACTTATGGCATACACCATAACTCTTTTTTGTTCTGGTCCATAGAAACAAGTTACCCAGTCCAGTCCAGGAAGTACCAGGAAATAGGGACCATGAGAACTCCTGTTGGAGTCCAGCTTCCAAAGCATGCATGGAAATTTTGTTTTTTTCTGAATGTGGTGACAATTAGTTGGACATATTGTGCTCATTTAGCTCTAAATATTTCAGCATGTAATTCTAAAGAACAATAATATTCTCTTAGTGTTGTACTTTACCCAAATCAGAAAATTTGTATTGCTACTGTAGTATTATTTTACCCACAACTCTAGCCAGTATTCAAATTACATAATTTCTTTTATATATATATATATATATATATATATACACATATATATATATACATATATATATACATACATATATATATATTTATTTTTATTTACTTATTTTAATATGAAATTTACTGTCAGTTTGGTTTCTATACAATACCCACTGCTCATCCCAACAGGTGCCCTCCTCAATGCCCATCACCCACTTTCCCATCCCTCCCACCCTCAGTTTATTCACAGTTTTTAAGAGTCTATTATGGTTTGGCTCCCTTCCTCACTAACCTTATTCTCAGTTTTTAAGAGTCTATATGGTTTGGCTCCCTCCCTCTCTAACCTTTTTTTTTTTTTCTTCCCCTCCCCCATGGTCCTCTGTTAAGTTTCTCAGGATCCACATAAGAGTGAAAACATACGGTATCTGTCTTTCTCTATGTGACTTATTTTACTTAGCATAACACTCTCCAGTTCCATCCACGTTGATACAAAAAGCCATATTTCATTGTTTCTCATTGCCACGTAGTATTCCATTGTGTATATAAACCACAATTTCTTTATCCATTCATCAGGTGATGGACATTTAGGCTCTTCCATAATTTGGCTATTGTTGAAAGTGCTGTTATAAACATTGGGGTACAAGTGCCCCTATGCATCAACACTCCTGTATCCCTTGGGTAAATTCCTAGCAGTGCTATTCCTGGGTCATAGGGCAGATCTATTTTTAATTTTTTGAGGAACCTCCACACTGTTTTCCAGGTGGCTGCACCGGTTTGCATTCCCACCAACAGTGCAAGAGGGTTCCCGTTTCTCCACATCCTAGCCAGCATCTATAGTCTCCTGATTTGTTCATTTTGGCCACTCTGACTGGCGTGAGGTGATATCTGAGTGTGGTTTTGATTTGTATTCTCCTGATGAGGAGCGACGTTGAGCATCTTTTCATGTGCCTGTTGGCCATCCAGATGTCTTCTTTAGGGAAGTGTCTATTCATGTCTTCTGCCCGTTTCTTCACTGGATTATTTGTTTTTCAGGTGTGGAGCTTGGTGAACTCTTTATAGATTTTGGATACTAGCCCTTTGTCCAATATGTCATTTGCAAATATCTTTTCCCATTCCATTCATTGCCTTTTAGTTTTGTTGATTGTTTCTTCCTTTGCTGTGCAGAAGCTTTTTATCTTCATGAGGAACCAATAGTTCATTTTTGCTTTTAATTCCCTTGCCTTTGGGGATGTGTCAAGTAAGAAATTGCTGCAGCTGAGGTTACAGAGGTATTTTCCTGCTTTCTCCTCTAGGGTTTTGATGGTTTCCTATCTCACATTCAGGTCCTTCATCCATTTTGAGTTTATTTTTGTGAGTGGTGTAAGAAAGTGGTGTAGTTTCATCCTTCTGCATGTTGCTGTCTACTTCTCCCAGCACCATTTGTTAAAGAGACTGTCTTTTTTCCATTGTATATTCTTTTCTGCTTTTTCAAAGACTAGTTGGCCATACTTTTGTGGGTCCAATTCTGGAGTTTCTATTCTATTCCATTGGCCTATATGTCTGTTTTTGTGCCAATACCATGCTGTCTTGATGATTACAACCTTGTAGTAGAGGCTAAAGTCTGGGATTGTGATGCTTCACGCTTTGGTCTTCTTCAAAATACTTTGGCTATTTGGGGTCTTTTGTGGTTCCATACAAATGTTAGGATTGCTTGTTCTAGCTTTGAGAAGAATGCTGGTGCAATTTTGATTGGGATTGCATTGAATGTATAGATTGCTTTGGGTAGTATTGGCATTTTAACAATATTTATCCTTCCAATCCATGAGCATGGAATGTTTTTCCATTTCTTTGTATCTTCTTCAGTTTCCTTCATAAGTTTTCTATAGTTTTCAGCATACAGATCTTTTACATCTTTGGTTAGGTTTATTCCTGGGTATTTTATGCTTCTTGGTGCAATTGTGAATGGGATCAGTTTCTTTATTTGTCTTTCTGTTGCTTCATTATTAGTGTATAAGAATGCATTTTCTGATTTCTGTACATTGATTTTGTATCCTGCAACTTTGCTGAATTCATGTATCAGTTCTAGCAGACTTTTGGTGGAGTCTTTTGGATTTTCCATGTATCATGTCATCTGCAAAAAGTGAAAGCTTGACTTCATCTTTGCCAATTTTGATGCCTTTGATTTCCTTTTGTTGTCTGATTACTGACGCTGGAACTTCCAACACTATTTTAAACAACAGCGGTGAGAGTGGACATCCCTGTCGTGTTCCTGATCTCAGGGGGAAAGCTCTTAGTTTTTCCCCATTAAGGATGATATTAGCTGTGGGCTTTTCATAAATGGCTTTTATGATGTTTAAGTATGTTCCTTCTATCCCGACTTTCTCGAGGGTTTTCATTAAGAAAGGATGCTAAATTTTGTCAAATGCATTTTCAACATCGATTGACAGGATCACATGGTTCTTATCATTTCTTTTATTAATGTGATGTGTCACATTGATTGATTTGTGAATGTTGAACCAGCCCTGCAGCCCAGGAATGAATCCCACTTGATTATGGTGAATAATTCTTTTTATAAGATATTGAATTCGATTTGCTAGTATCTTGAGAATTTTTGCATCCATATTCATCAGGTATATTGGCCTATAGTTCTCATTTTTCTTGGTGGGTCTCTGGTTTGGAAATCAAAGTAATGCTGACTTCATACAATGAGTCTGGAAGTTTTCCTTCCCTTTCTAATTTTTGGAACAGCTTGAGAAGGATAGGTATTATCTCTGCTTTAAATGTCTGGTTGAATTCCCCAGGGAAGCCATCTGGTACTATTGTTTGTTGGGAGATTTTTGATAACTGATTCAATTTTTTTGCTGGTTATGGGTCTGTTCAAGGTTTCTATTTCTTGCTGGTTTGGAAGAGTTTTGGAAGTGTGTGGGTGCTTAGGAGTTTGTCCATTTATTCCAGGTTGTCCAGTTTGTTGGCATATAATTTTTCATAGTATTCCCTGATAATTCCTTGTATTTCTGAGGGATTGTTTGTAATAATTCCATTTTAATTCATGATTTTATCTATTTGGGTCATCTCCCTTTTCTTTTTGAGAAGCCTGGCTAGAGGTTTATCAATTTTGTTTATTTTTTCAAAAAACCAACTCTTGGTTTCATTGATCTGCTCTACAGTTTTTTTAGATTCTATATTGTTGCTCTCATCTTTATTATTTCTTTTCTTCTGCTGGGTATGGGGTGTCTTTGTTGTTTTGCTTCTATTTCCTTTAGGTGTGCTGTTAGATTTTGTATTTTGGATTTTTTTTTTGTTTCTTGACATAGGCCTGGATTGCAATGTATTTTCCTCTCAGAACTGCCTTCACTGCATCCCAAAGCGTTTGGATTGTTGTATTTTCATTTTCATTTGTTTCCATATATTTTTTAATTTCTTCTCTATTTGCATGGTTGACCCAATCATTCTTCAGTAGTGTGTTCTTTAATCTCCATGCTTTTGGAGGTTTTCCAGACTTTTTCCTGTGGTTGATTTCAAATTTCATAGCATTGTAGTTTGAAAGTGTGCGTGGTATGATCTCAAATCTTTTATACTTATTAAGGACTGTTTTGTGACACAGTATGTGGTCTATTTGGGAGAATGTTCCATGTGCATTCGAGAAGAAAGTATATTCTGTTGCTTTGGGATGCAGAGTTCTAAATATATCTGTCAAGTCCATCTGATCCAATGTCTCATTCAGGGCCCTTGTTTCTTTTTTTTTTTTTTTTTTAATTTTTTTTTTTCAACGTTTATTTATTTTTGGGACAGAGAGAGACAGAGCACGAACGGGGGAGGGGCAGAGAGAGAGGGAGACACAGAATCGGAAACAGGCTCCAGGCTCTGAGCCATCAGCCCAGAGCCCGACACGGGGCTCGAACTCACGGACCGTGAGATCGTGACCTGGCTGAAGTCGGACGCTTAACCGACTGCGCCACCCAGGCGCCCCAGGGCCCCTGTTTCTTTATTGATCCTGTGTCGAGATGATGTATCCATTGTTGTAAGTGGAGTATTAAAGTCCCTTGCAATTACCACATTCTTATCAATAAGTTTGCTTATCTTTGTGATCGTTTTATATATTTGGGGGCTCCCATATTTGGTGCATAGACATTTTTAATTGTTAGCTCTTCCTGATGGATAGACCCTGTGATTATTAGATAATGACCTCCTTCATCTCTTGTTACAGCCTTTAATTTAAAGCCTAGTTTGTCTGATATAAGTATGGCTACTCCAGCTTTCTTTTGACTTCCAGTAGCATGACAGATAGTTCTCCATCCCCTCACTTTCAATCTGAAGGTGGTCTCCGGTCTAAAATGAGTCTCTTGCAGAAAGCAAATAGATGGATCTTTTATTTATTTATTTTTTTTTTTTTAAATTTTTTTAATGTTTATTTATTTTGGGATAGAGAAAGACAGAGCATGAAGGGGGGAGGGTCAGAGAGAGGAAGACACAGAATCCGAAGCAGGCTCTGGGCTCTAAGCTGTCAGCACAGAGCCGGACGCGGGGCTCAAACTTACAAACTGCGAGATCATGACCTGAGTCATAGTCGACCGCTTAACTGACTGAGCCACCCGGGTGCCCCAATGGGTCTTGTTTTTTTAACCCCTCTGATACCCTTTGTCTTTTGGTTGGAGCATTTAGTCCATTTACATTCATTGTTATTATTGACAGATATGGGTTTAGAGTCATTGTGATGTCTGTAGGTTTCATGCTTGTAGTGATGTGTCTGGTACTTTGAGGTCCTTGCAACATTTCACTCACAGAATCCTTCTTAGGATCTCTTGTAGGGCTGGGTTAGTGGTGATGAATTCCTTCAGTTTTTGTTTGTTTGGGAAGTCCTTTATCTGTCCTTCTATTCTGAATGACAGACTTGCTGGATAAAGGATTCTCAGCTGCATATTTTTTCTGTTCATCACATTGAAGATTTCCTGCCATTCCTTTCTGGCCTGCCAAGTTTCAGTATATAGGTCTGCCACTAGTCTTATGGGTCCCCCTTTGTAAGTTAGAGCCTGTTTATCCCTAGCTTCTTTCAGAATTTTCTCTTTATCCTTCTATTTTGCCAGTTTTACTAGGATATGTCCTGCAGAAGATTGATTCAAGTTAACGTCTGAAGGGAGTTCTCTGTGCCTCTTGGATTTCAATGCCTTTTTCCTTCCCCAGATCAGGGAAGTTGTCAGCTGTGATTTGTTCAAGTACCCCTTCAGCCCCTTTCTCTCTCTCTTCTTTTTCTGGAATTCCTATATTATGGATATTGTTCTGTTTCATTGCATCTCTTAGTTCTTTAATTCTCCCCTTATACTCCTGGATTTTTTATCTTTTTCTCAGCTTCCTCTTTTCCCATAGTTTTATCTTCTAATTTACCTATTCTCTCCTCTCCCTCTTCAATCTGTACTATGGCTGCCTCCATTTTATTTTGCACCTCATTTATAGCATTTTTTAGTTTCTCATAGCTTTTTTCAGTCCCTTGATCTCTGTAGCAATAGATTCTCTGCTGTCCTCTATGCTTTTTTCAAACCCAGCAATTAATTTTATGACTATTACTCTAAATTCTTGTTCCATTATATTGCTTAAATAGTTTTTGATCAATTCGTTAGCTGTCACTACTTCCTGGAGTTTTTTTTGAGGAGAATTCTTCCATTTCATCATTTTGGGTAGTCCCTGTGGTGGCTCCAAACTGCAGGGCACTTCTATGCTGCCTGGAGAAACCTGTGTTGTTGGGCAGGACCAAAGTTAGACCTGATGTCTGCCCCCTGCCCACCGCTGGGGCCACAGTCAGACTGGTGTGCCTTATCTTCCCCTCTCCCAGGGGCAGGGCTCACTGTGGAGTGGTGTGGCCCCTGTCTGGGCTGCTAGCACACTGCCAGGCTTGTGGTGCTGCTTTGATGGGATCTGTCCAAGGGTGAATTAGCCTGGGGGATCTGCAACATGCACAAGGGCGGGAGGGGCAGGCTTAGCTTGCCTTGTCATTCCTGGCCTCTGTGGGAAGGGCCCTGCTGCAGCGGGAGGGAGACGGCCCATTAGAGGGATGGATCCACAGAAGCACAGGGTTGGGTGTATGCAGGCTGCAAGCAAGTTCGGTGCCGGGAATTGGTTCCCTTTGGAATTCTGGCTGGGGGATAGGAGAGGGAGATGGTGCTTGCCTGCGCCTTTGTTCCCCCACCAAGCTGAGCTCTGTCTTCTGGGGCTCAACAATCCCCCTCCTGGCATCTTCTCACCCTCCCAGCTCTCCTAGAGCAGGGTTGTTGACTTTTAAACATTCCACATGTTAAGTCCCGCTGGCTGTCAGAACTAACGCAGTCCAGCCCCTCCACTTTTGCCAGCCAGACTTCAGGGGCCCTGCCTTTCCTGGCGAGCTGCCCCTCCACTGCCCTGGCTCCCTCCCGCCAGTCCGTGTAGTGCGCACTGCCTCTCTGCCCTTCCTACCCTCTTCCGGGGGCCTTTTGTCAACGCTTGGCTCCAGAGAGTCGATTATGCTAGTCTTCTGGTGGTTTTCTGGGTTATTTAGGCTGATGTGGGTGGAATCTAAATGATCAGCAGGGTGCGGTGAGCCCAGTGTCCTCCTACACCGCCATCTTTCCAGTGAAGTATCACATCATTTTGTTCTATGATTTCCTTACAGCTTAAAAAAAACTATGATACAATTAAAAAAATGCAAATATCAAAGATGCAAAATTCGTTTTAGTCATGTCTCTAGCCTCTTTTCATTTAATGTCCCTCAAGTTTTCTTTGTCTTTCTTGACTTTGATATTTGAAGAATACAGGCCAATTACTTTATAGACCATGCCTCAGTTTGGCTTCTCTGACATTTCTTCCTTAATTCAAGGTATGCATTTTGGCAGGAATACCACAGAAATGATGTTTCCATCTGGAAACATGCAATGTCAGTTTGTTCCAATAAAATGATGATGATAATTTTAATCATTTTCTTAAATTAGATAGTGTTAGGTTTCTGCTGTTTTGTTTCTTTGTCTAATAGGTAAGTATTTTGAAACTGCATAAATATAATATCCTTCATTCATTAAACTGCCACACACTAGTTTTATCTTGTGCTGGTTCTCTACTGCAATGTTTGTTAGCTAGTATTGCACAGGAAGAGTATTTTTTTCCTCCCACATTTACTTTGTCTTTCATGCATTTTGTTTACATCAAGGTGGATTCATGGATTCCTATTTCTGGCCATGGGTTGTCATTCATTAGTGATATTGTTTACTTTAATGGTCAGATTTCCCCAAATTTAGCCAGTGGCAACCCTTTCAAGGTAACTTTTATGTTCTCTTTATAAGTCATTTTAGAAGTTTTTTCCCACTTTACATGAAAAAATTATTTCAGACTCTTCTTGAACTTACCTCCTTCCAGTCATGGGATAATCTGTTTCTCTGAGCCCTAGTTCTTTTTAGCAAAATGTGTCATTTAGTAAGCAACTGCTAGATAAATGCAGTAGCCCTTGTATGTTATTATCTCTAGTCTCTCTCTAGCTAGAATATACACATACTCATTACATATATTGGAAACCATGATTCTATACTAATATATCACCTCTGATTCCAAACACCAAAGAGTATATTCTATTCTGTTTTTTTCATATTTGTAATATCCTTTTTACCAACTGTGAGAAATCTGGCTACCATAATCCTTAATACATTTACTTATTTGCTCAACAGATGATACACAAAAATGGTTTCAGGATTTTTAACTTTTTTAATGTTTATTTATTTTTGAGAGAGAGACAGAGACAGAATCCAAAGCAGGCTCCAGCTGACAGCACAGAGCCTGACATGGGGCTTGGACTCCAGTGAGATAGTGACGTGAGCTGAAGTCAATTGCTTAACTGACTGGGCCACCCAGGCACCCCAAGAATTTTTAAACATGTTACAATGAACAGGAAACCTACTCGAAGGAGTTCAATTTGTTTTCAGTATTTTTTTTTTGGTTATTAGTTTAAAATTACATAAAGTGAAATGCACAACGTTAAGCTTATAATTTGATAAATTTTACAAATGTATATACCATATAAACCACACCTGTTTTAGTATAAAAGCATTTTCATCATTCTAGGAAGTTCCTTCCTGCCCCTTCTGACATAGCAACAACCACATACATGTTTTAGAACTTCATATAAATGGAATCATACATTATGTACTCTTTTCTATACAGTTTTTTTTTCTTCTTCTGGGTATGTATTACAAACTCATCCATACTGTTGTTTCTTCCTTTTTTTTTTTGAATAGGATTATACAAATATACTAAAATGTGCTTATGTATTGTAGGATATTTTGGTTGTTTTGGTTTTCCTATTGTGAATAAAATTGCTATGAACATGTTTTTACAACTCTTTCTTGCAGGCATATATTTTTATTTCTCTTTAAAATGGAAACATAAATAGAATTGAATGGTCACAGAGTAAATGAATGTTTGATTTTGTAAGGAATTGCAAAATTTGTTTCTAAAATCATTTTAGCCTTTTACCCTCCTACCAACAATATATGATATATTTTCCTTTCCTCACTAAAAATTGTTGCTGTCAGACTTTTAATTAGCCATTCTTGCAGGTTTTATGTCTCTGTTCCTAATTTGCATTTATCTGATGACAAATGGTATTCAATGCCTTCCACTATGTTTATTGGCCATTCATACATCTTTACTTGTGAACTCCTTGTCAAAGTCTTCTTGCTTGTATTTAATGAGTTATTTGTTTTTTCATTATTGACTTGTGGGTGTTCTTCATATATTCTGAACCTGAGTCTTTTGTCAGACTTAGATATACTTTTATACATATACTTACACATGCTGTGAATACTGTCTCCTTGTCGAAGCTTGAAGTAGTAAGTGGTGGACCTTCTTCTTAGTAATAATGGTAATAATTGGAACAAGACAATTTATTATTTAGTAATGCTTTACTATGTACCAAGTGTTTAAATAAGGGTATTAGACACATTAAGTCATGTAAAATTCATAGCAATATCAGAAAATTTCTGGAAATTTAGCTGATAATATCTGTTTTCATTTTTAATACAGATTAAGTCTTATTTTACTTATCCCTCCTATTTTTCATAATACTTTATTTAAAAATTTGTAAGTTTATTTTAAAGAATAGCATCATTTTTTGAGAATGTCTTTTTCTCTTTAGAAATTGCTAAACAAAGGGAATTTTCATGCTCATTCTTTATTTTGTATATATTCTGAAATAATTTATCATGCCAGTCTTCACTGCTGCTAAGTACTTTGAGCATGACTTCATTGAGTTTATTTCCTTGATAACCATGTTTTTCATTTCTATGATTATTTCTTTTTCTGTTTTATTCTCACTTTTTAAAAAATACACATGTAATTTCCTCTTTTTTTGGTGTAGTATTCCTTTATTGTTTTAAGTTTTTATTAAATTCCAGTTATTTAACATACAATGTAATAGAAGTTTCAGGTATACAATATAGTGATTCAACAATTGCATATAGTACCCAGTGCTCATCACAACATTTGTATTCCTCAATCCCCATCACCCATTCAACCCATCCCCCACTCACCTCCTATCTCATCAGTTCTTTATATGTAAGAGATTGTCTCTTGGTTTGCCTCTCTCTTTTTCCTTTCGCTCATTTGTTTTGTTTCTTAAATTGCACATATGAGTGAAATCATAGGGTATTTGTCTTTATCTGACTGACTTATCTCACTTAGTGTAATACATTTTAGTTCTATCCATGTCATTGCAAATATCCTTTTGAATCACACTGAAAATATAAACTTTAAGAAAGATTTATTTTACTTCATTTGGTATTTTCTTTAAAGTAAGACATTTTTAGACTCTCACATATTAGGCCCTCCCTTTAAACTCCAAAATCAACCTACTTCCTGTTAGAAGAGGATCTATGACTGTGTAGAATTTAGATTTTGTGTGGATTTTGTCAAAGGATGTTAGTCTTGCATAGGCAAAAAAGAAAAGAAGGCAGTCTTCTAATGATTTCCCATCCATTTATGGATTTCACAGTCTTTACTAAGCAAGGATGGATATATAGGTATGGGAAATACTTCTAAAGTATTTTGTCTTCCAAAATCATCATAGAAGCCTAAACTAAATAATGTGATTTTCTAACTGCCCTTAACAGGTGACATCCATAGGAAAGCCAGATATTTATAAGAATGTTTATAGTATATAAAAGATACATGTACTACAATGGGTGAGGTTCCAGACTAGTGTATGGAGAACAATTGTTCAGCTGCAACAGGTTGTTATATCTGTTATTTGTTATTTATTGCTGTTAACAGATTGTTAATTATTCATTTGCAACAGATTCCAACAGATCCCATATTTTTATCTCATGCCTTGCTTTACCTTATTACTACTCCCCACACCTTGATCTGTGGGTCATGAGCTCTGTCATTATCTTAAGGAATAGCAGAAAAATAAACTTTATCAGAATTAGGAAAAGATGCTCTGGGCAGATATCCCTCTAGTATAAGGCCCTCTCCCTAAGACACATGTTCAGAATACAACCTGGATTTCACAAATTCAGATTTCAGTACCCACTTTGACTCAGCACTTTTACCTAAGCAATATTATAAAAAATGATTAGGTGGGGTCCTTGAATTTTACCCTTAGTCCCAGTACTCATTTTCAGGCAGATTCCTTATTCTCCTTGGTCAGTTGTTCCATTTCTTACTCTGGCCCAATTTATATCCAATTTCTTGAAATGTCAATATTTGATAATATTCTCTGGCTTCTTGCTGGAATATGTAATTTTTCCTATTAGGTTTATTTGATCATTTAAGCAGGCTTTAAAGTCATGAGCTCAAACTTACTCTGGACAGAAAATACTTGAAGAATATGCATAGGGCATTTTACAAAATGTTATCTTTTTCTTGAAAAAAATTTATTTTTTTTTCAACGTTTATTTTTGGGACAGAGAGAGACAGAGCATGAATGGGGGAGGGGCAGAGAGAGAGGGAGACACAGAATCGGAAACAGGCTCCAGGCTCTGAGCCATCAGCCCAGAGCCTGACGCCCGCTCGAACTCCCGGACCGCGAGATCGTGACCTGGCTGAAGTTGGACACTTACCGACTGCGCCACCCAGGCGCCCCCAAAAAATTATATTTTAGAAACATGTTTTTGACTCAAAGTTTGCCTTTTATTAACAGTCATTTTCTCATTAAACTAATGATTTCTCGTTATTAGTGACTTCTTGGATAGGAAGGTTGTGCTCATCCGATTTTGGCTTATAGTTAAATAGGAGATTAGTTTAACTTGAATACTTCACATTTAAATGAAAAATAATTTTCACAGTAAGTTATTTATTATTTTTACTGAGATCTACAAGGCCCAGAGAAGTGAGGAGGCAGGTGAAACTACAGAAGTGTCTTAGTGTCTGTTTTCTGGACTTGGTGTGAGTCTTCATAAAAGACCAAGGTTTAACAGGACTTGATCTCTGCTCAGGATGACGCTCAGTGGAAAAATAATACCTGAGATCACAGACCTCTGGTGGAATTTCCAGAAACAAGGAGAATTGTGTGTCTCCAAAGGACCCTGCAGCCTAAACTTAACCCTTTGGGTTATGGGATGTCAGCTAATTGCTACCACTGTCTTGTTCTTGACTTCATTCTGCTTTTTCCCCGAAGGATGGTTGCACATTAACCCATTTTCTATTATTTGAATGTAGTTCTCAGTTGCACCAATTGCGCCACAAATTCCTCAGAGGTTCTCACCTGTGGATAGCACTCGGCCACAGCTTCTCGTTCTGGTACAGAGCTAGAAACTACTTGTGTATTTGGTTGCACAGGCAATAAAATACAGTGATTACTTACTATAAGTTCTAAATTTTGACTGCCTCCATTTGAATTCAGGCTCTGCCAATTATTTAGTTTTGTGGACTAGGGCAAGTTGTTAAATCTTGCTAGGCTTTATTTTGTATATTTGTGAAATGGGGATAATAGCTACTAATAGAGTCATTGTAAGTATTAAATGAATCTATTTACATAAACATATAGGTATATACGATATCTGTCAGTGCCTAGCACATAACAGAAGATAGTAAATGTTTTTCATTTACTATTTTTATTATTCCTCCTGGAATTTGAGTTAACAGAACATGTGGACCTCCACTTTCAGCTCTAACGTGAAGAGAGCTGGAAATAAATACCACACACACACACACACACACACACACACACACACACACACACACACAGAACTGGACATATTCAGGAAGCAGGAAATCTGAGACAGAAAACCTGGAAGGTAGCCAAGGAAAGACAAAATATCTCAACTATTAAGGAATAAAGATAAGAATTGTATCAGACTTCTCTTCAGAAATCATGCAAGAAGTGAGTGAAGTGATACATTTAAACACTGAAAGCAAAACAAAACAAAACAAAATAAGAAAAAAACCTAGAATTTCTGTACCAGTGATATTAAAAAGAAGTAATTCAGGGAGTAGAAAAATTATGCAGATCAGAAATTTGGAACACACAAAGAAGATGTGTCAGAGAATACATTAAGGCTAAATATATAGTCTTTCATTTTTATAAATTTTATCTAAATTATAGCTGTTTAAAGCAGTAATTGCAATGCATTGAATAATCACATGGATAAGGGCAATGAATGAGGGCAATGTCATAAGGGGTAGGAGGGAGGAATTGGGATAGTCTATTATAAAATACTATATGTAAAGTCATACAGTGTATTTAAATTTTTTATTGTTATGTTTATTTATTTTGAGAGAGAGAGAGAGAGAGCGCTTGCATGCACAAGTGGGGGAGGGGCAGAGAGAGAGGGAGACACAGAATCCCAAGCAAGGTTCCAGGCTTTGAGCTTTCAGCACAGAGCCCGATGCGAGGCTGGAAGCCATGCATGTGAGATCATGACCTGAGTCGAAGTCAGATGCTCAACAGACTGAGCCACCGAGGTGCCCCCATAAAGTGTATTTAAAAGTGGACTTAATTTCAAGGGAACATAGAAAAACCTAAAAAGCCTAAATGGCATAACACAGCAGATACAATCGAATTATGTTAAACTCTTAATTAAAACTAGATAAGATACTGAAAAAAGAAACTAAGAAGAAATGCAACACATGGAAAATAGTTACAAGATGGCAAATATTAATATAGCTTAATAAACACTGTAAATGCAGGTATCTGAATGCAGCCACTAAGGGGCGCCCCGGTGGCTGAGTCAGATAAGGGTCTGACTTGATTTCAGCTCAGTTCATGATCTCACACAGTTCGTGGGATTGAGCCCCATGTCAGGCTCTGCTCTGGCAGTTTAGAGCCTGCTTGGGATTCTCTGTCTCTCTCTTTCTCTTTCCTTTGACGGTTCATGCCCTGGCTCTCTCTCAAAATAAATAAATAAACATTAAAAAAATAAATGCAGCCATTAAAAGACAAAAATTCTCAGACTGAATAAGTTATCTACAAAAAAATAAATCAATTTAAAATTCAAGTTCAAAGTAGAAGGCTTGATAAAGATATGCCATGCTAATACTAATCAAAAGAAGAGAACATGGTTTTACTGTTAATTTATCTAGAACTCTACACATAGCCCTTCCTGTCTGTCATGTCAGGGAAAAGATACTGATGTATCTAGTATCATCTTTGAAGTTACTTTTCCTCACTATCTTTTTTAAAATAACATCAAAATGACTCATAGTTGGTTGTCTGATCTGCTTCTAAGAAATTCCCACGTTATTCTTACTTGTTTTTCATTAAAATTTCTGCCTTCTTGAAGTCTGACTTAATCACTTTCTGTATGTAAACTAACTAGAAGTTATAATAATGATGATTTCAATGAGAGTCAACAGTGTGACATGACTGTCAAAAGACAGCTAATGCATTATTAGGTTACATTAATAGAAATGTAGTGTTCAGAATAAAGAAGGAATTGGTTTTACTGTTTTATGCATGAATCATACATCATCTGGAGTATAATTTTCAGTTTTGGGTGTCATACTTAAGAGGACATTGACAAGTGCAGAAACATGTTCTGAAATGAGTGAATGAGAATGTTGAAGCCATTTCAAACAGAATATTTTGAGTAACTAAAAACTGAGATATTTTAAGGAAAGAGTATTAAATGTCTAGTATTTGGAATGGCATTCTGGAAAAGCAATTATACTCAGGTGAATGTAACAAGGAGGCTTCATCTCAGTATAAAAGGAACATCTCAATAATTATAACTCACCAATTTTGGAATGGACCATGTTCTGAGATAATCATGAGCAACCTGTCATTGGAAGCATCCAAACAGAAAATGGATGCCAGTATGCCCAAGATAGTGCTATATCAGTCTCTTTACAGCATTGTAGAATTTGAGCTCAATGACCACAAAGATGTCTGCCAGCTCAAATACTCTGTGATTCTATTTGAAAACTTTTTCATGCTCTATTTATCAGCCAATGAAATGAGTTCTTGCTAACATGGAAGATTTCTAAGATCTTTTCTTTCTTTAGAGTTCTAAAAATATCTATAGAATGAAGCAATTTAAGAAAAATTTCCCTTGTTCCTCACAATTAAGCCAAAACTCTTAAAACCCAAAAGTAACATTTCAACTTAATTTGTGAATGTGTGTGTAAGATATATTTTGAAAAAATTCTCTGAAAGTATAAGCAATTGTTATAATTATAACAGCAATTTTATTCATCAAATAGAAAAATCACTTGTGATTCCATCACCTGGTAATAAATGTGATTAATAATTGTAATATTTTTAATGTTCTTTGGGAAATATAAACACAGTTGAGATTACATCATAAAAGTATATTTATATTATGCCATTCCATTTAACAATAAAAAATCAAGTTAGTGTAGTAATGACTATGAGCACAACTTTTAGAAACGATCAGGCTTGAGTCCAGGAACTGGCTTATCCATTATCTTAAAGAATTTGATCCAGTTACCTAATTTGTCTTTCCCTGGGTTCTAGAATTTAAAAAGTAAAAATTGATAGTAATATTAATCAAATTTCATAATACATGCAGTACTATTATGTCACTCAGTATATAATAGATTCAGGATAAATAATACTTAATAGACCTTCCTTTGTTGTAGGAATTCAGCATGGTTTATTTCTACCTTAAATGTTTTTTTTACTGGTAAATCCCACAAGGTAAAAAGAGGAAATGATGTTTATGGGGGCTTTGTATTATAATAAATTTTCTTAGTTTTTTAATGAAACTGGACTTTTTACTCCAGAAGGCAGTATTGCTTTAACATAAATATAATGTGATTTCCCTATGTGGGGTTTAAACCCTCCACTCTTCAGAGAGATGGTCTGGGTTTTGAGTTCACTCCTGATGATGGATCACTGCACCAGGGGTGGGGTTTATCGTGAAATTGTGTCAGCCTCTCCTATCTGCCTTGTTGTGGATTGTTTTTCTTGTTTGCCAGATGTGTTGGAGTGACTCAGTTTTTAGGGGCTCCCCCCCTCACAGGGTATTGTTCTATATGTAGTTGTGGAGTCAGTGTGTCTGTGGGAGAAGGTGAGTTCAAGATTTTTATGTATCACTATCTTGAACTGGGACTCTGCACTATTTGCAACTTTGAGTAGATTTTGAATTAAGAAGGCAAATTACTAAAGTAAAAATATTTTTGCTTGTGATAGTTGTTTAAGTGATCTAAAGACCTGATTCATTTCCTTGGCTATGATTCAAGTGTTTGACGTACAATTAGCTATCAGTGTAACAGACTACAATTTCAGTAGGGACTGATTATTCAGACTATCAAATGCTTCCCCCCCATATATGGCATACATATATCAGTTCATAAGTCATAACTGCATACATCAATGACTTAGCATAAACTACACATACAAAGGTAACCATCATGTGAAGGAATAGACTAGCCAGCACCACTAAAGACCCTCATTGCTACCTACTAGTTTCTACATCTTCTGTCCTCCCAAAAAAAACTGACTTCGAAAAAGATTATGGTTTACTATTTTTAAAAGACTCTCTATAAATTATATCTTAATATGTCCTTCTGTGTTTTACTTAATATTATATTTATAATATTTAATCACTATGTCATATTTATGCATATCTGAAGATTATATTGTATGATAGTCCATTGAATGTAACAATTTTTTTATCCATTTTACACTTGAAAGATATTTGGGTGTTTCCAAAATTTGATCTGTTATCAATAGCAGTTTCCCTTTATATAGTGTATTTTTATGATGCTTTTTACATTTATTTGGAGGTATTTTGTAATTTTGAAGCTATTTTAACATTTAAAAATTTTATTTTTATGATTTTTATATAAGATATATGAATATTACCAATTTTGCATATGGGCCTTGTGATCAGTACTATTGGACATAATGCTGGTATGCAAATAATGACAGGCTTATTTATTTCGTGTACTTACACATTTAAAAAATTTTTTTAATACTGTGAGCTCAAATGTAATCTTAAAGAAGTGACAGCTAGCATTCTTGTCTTATTCTCATACTTGGAGGTAACATTTCAACATATTACCATTGTGTGTAATTCCTGATGAAAGTTTTAAAAAATACCTATAACATAGAATAAATTTTCCTTTAGGCAGTCTCTTTGTCAAATCAAGCTGTTGGATATATGTCACAGACCAGGAATCTGGAATTCTCTCTTGTCCAGGAGGAGAGCAGATGCAGAATTGAAAATGAGAGAGGCCAACGTCCGGGAGGAGGCAAGAGCCCCAAACAGGGGGTTTCGTCTCCTAATTTATTGAGCTCTCAAGATCTTACACACATGGTGGATGTGAAGAAAACAATCAGATAGCAATCGTTAACTTATGTGTGTAAAAAGCAAAGGGTCCGGGGGGCAAGTGGATTTTATGATCAAAGCACAATAGTATATTGGTGCCAGATGGAAAGTAATTTCCTGCAGGTGATGTAACAAGTTACTCGTGATCTCGTTATATTTCGCTAACTAACCTTGGGCGCTTTCACCCCGTGGTGGCACCTTTCCGCCCTAAGCTTCTTCCTACTTAATGACTAATCTTGGGTGCTTTCTCCCTGTCTGTGGAGGCTTTTGGCCGTAAGCTTTCTTAACCCATTTATGTAAGTATAAGGAATTCTTGAACCTATTTCCCAACAGATATATTTTCTTATCTCTGATTTTAAGAATCTTTTTTATATTTTGTTACACTAGTTTAACTATGATGTTGCTACATGGGATTTTTTTTGTATTCACCTGCATAGAGTTCATAATACTTCTTCAATCTACAACTGAATTTTTTCTTCAATTTGAAAAAACAGTCATTATGTTTTTTTTTAGTTGTCTCTTTAAATTGTGTTGAATTCATTCTCAATTTCCTGTCATGTTTTCATAGTTCCCTGTACTCTTCGTAATTCACCATCTAGCCTGCTAAGTTTTCAAGCATATTAAACTTGAAGATAACTTATTTTTTTTACTTCCAGTATAGTTAACATACAGTATTATATTATTTTCAGGTGTATGATATAATGATTCAAAAATTCCATACATTATTCAGTGCTCAACATTATAAGTGTACTCTCAATCCTATTTCATACATTCCCCTACAACCTCCTCTCTGGCAACCACCAGTTTCTTCTCTATATTTAATAGTCTGGTTTTTCTTTTTTTCCTCATTTTTTTGTTTCATAAATTACACATATGACTGTAATCACATGGTATTTGTTTTTGACTTCACTTTGCATTATACTCTCTAGCTTCATACATTTTGTTGCAAATGGCAAGAGTTCCTTCATTTTTATGACTCATATTTCATTGTGTGTGTGTGTGTATACACACACACACACACACACACACACACACATATATATATATACCTTTATCCATTAATCTATTGATAGAAATTTTGCTACCATAATTTGGCTACTGTAAGTAATGTTGCAGTACATATAGGGGTACATATATCCCTTCAAATTAGTGTTTTTGGGGGGACTGGTAAATAGCCAGTAATGGAATTACTGGATCATATAGAAATTTTATTTTTAATTTTTGGGGGAACCTCTGTACTATTTCCCACAGTGGATTCACCAGCTTGCATTCCCACCAACAGGGCACAAGTGTTCTTTTTTTTCCCACATCCTTGCCAACACTTATTCTTGTGATTTGGATTCTAGCCATTCTGACGGATGAGAGGTTATACCTCACTGTGGTGTTGATTTGGATTTCCCTTATGATGAGTGATGTTGAGCATTTTATCATGTCTCTGTTGGCCCTCTGTATGTCTTCTTTGGAGATATGTCTGTTCATATTTTTGCCCATTTTTTAATTGAATTATTTTTTTTGGTGTTGACTTTAGGTTTTTAAAATACATTTTACATACTAACACTTCATCACATACATCATTTGCAAATATCTTCTCACATTAAGTAGGGTGTCTTTTAGTTTTATTGATTCCTTTGATGTGCAGAAACTTTTTATTCTGATGTAGAGCCAATAGTTCATTTTTGGTTTTGTTTCCCATGCCTGAAGGGACATGGGAAATGTTTCCTACAGCACTAAGAAATTACTGCTTGTACTCTCTTCCACAATTTCTATAGTTCCCTTTCTCACATTGAGCTCTGTAATCTATTTTGAGTTTATTCTTGTGTATGGTAGAAGATAGCAGTCCAGTTTCATTACATTGCATATTGCTCTCCAGATTTCCAAACACCTTTTGTTGAAAAGACTGTCTTTTTCCCACTGGATATTCTTATCTCCACTGTTGAAAATTGACTATATAACTGTAGGCTTCTTTCCGTACTCTCTGTTCTGTTCCATTGATATATGTGTCTATTGCTGTGTCAGTACCATACTGTTTCCTTTTTTCTAACTACAGTTTTGTAGTGTATTTTGAAAACTCTTTTTATGTCTTTTTCTTGTCTGATTGCCCTGGGTAGGACTTCCAGTACTGTGTTGAATAAAAGTGGTGAGAGTGAACATCCTTGTCTTATTCTTGATCTTAAAGGAAAAGTTATGTTTTTCCCACTCAGTATGTTAGCTAATACTAACATGGGTTAGCTCATGGGTTTTCATATGTGGTCTTTATTATCTTGAGGTATGTTCCCTCTAAACCTACTTGCTGAAAGGTTTTTGTCACAAATGGACACTATACTTTGTCAGATGCTTTTACTGTATCTATTGAAATGATCATATAATTATTATCCTTTCTCTTGTTGATGTGATGTATTTTGTTGTTTGACTTGTGAATATTGAACAACTCTTACATCCCTGGAATAAATCCCACTTCATCATGGTGAATGATTTTTTTAATACATTGTTTAACTCAGTTTGCTAATATTTTGTTAAGGATTTGTCCATCTTTGTTCATCAGAGAGATCAGCCTCCAGTTCCCTTTCTCTCTCTTTTCTTTTTTCTTTTCTTTTCTTTTCTTTTCTTTTCTTTTCTTTTCTTTTCTTTTCTTTTCTTTTCTTTTCTTTTCTTCTTTCTTTCTTTCTTTCTTTCTTTCTTTCTTTCTTTCTTTCTTTCTTTCTTTTGTAGCGGTCTTTATCTGGTTTGGGTATCGGTAATCCTGGCCTCATAGAATTAATTTGGAAATTTTCTTCTTCTCCAATTTTTTACAGCGGGATAGTTTGAGAAGAATTGGTATTAATCTTTCTATAAGTGTTTGGTAGAATTCACCTGTGAGGAAATCTGGTCCTCGACTTTTGTTTGTTGGGAGTTTTGTGATCACTCATTCAACTTTAGTAGGTTATGTTTCTAGGACTTTATCCATTTCATTCTAGGTTGCCCAATTTGTTGGCATATAATTTTTCAAAATATTCTCTTAGAATTCTTTGTATTACTGTGGCATTGGTTGTTACTTCTTCATTTTTGATTTTATTTGAATCCTCTATATTAACTTTCTCAATGAGACTTATTAAAGGTTTATCAATTTTGTTGATATTTTCAAAGAATCAGGTCCTGGTTTCAGTGATCTGTTCTTTGCTTTTATATTAGTGTCTTCTTTAGAGCAGAAATAGATAATCTTTATTATTTTCTTTCTCCTACTAGTATTGAGTTTTGTTTGCTCTTTGTCTAGTTCCTTTGGGGGTAGGGTTTGGTTGATTATTTGACATATTTTTGGCTTCTTGAGGTAGGCCTGCCTTCTATAATCTCCCCTCTTAGAAAAGCTCTGCTGCATCCCAAAGATTTTGAACGATTGGTTTTCATTTTCATTTGCCACCATGTATTTTTTTAATTTCCTCTTTGATTTCTTGGTTGACCCATCTACTGTTTAGTAGCTGTTATTTAACCTCCACATCTGTATGTTCTTTCTAGGTATTTTCTTGTGGTTGATTTCTAGTTTCATAGCATTGTGGTTACAAAAGATGAATGATATGACTGCAGTCTATTTGAATTTTTGATATTTATTTTGTGGCCTAATATGCATCAACTGGAGAATTTTTTAACTGGAGAATATTCTTTGTGCATTTGATAAGAATGTGTGTTCTGCTGTTTTAGCATGGAATGTTTGGATATATCTCTTAGATCCAACTGGTTCAATGTGCCATTCTAAGCCACTCATTTCTTGTTTATTTTCGGTTTGGATGATCCATCCATTGATGTAAGTGAGGTGTTAAAGTCCCTTACTATTATTGTGTATTATTGATTAGTTCCTTTATTATCAACTATTTTATGTATTTGTGTGTGCTCATGTTGGGTGTATACATATTTCCAATTGTTCCTGTTGGATTGTCCACTTTATTATTATATGGTGTCCTGTATCTCTTCTTACAGTCTTTGTTTCAAAGTTTATTTCGCCCATGGGATGCCTGGGTGCCTTGTTGGTTAAGCGTCTGACTTTGACTCAGGTCATGATCTTATGGTTTACGAGCTCCAGCCCTGCATCAGGCTCTGGGCTGACAGCCTGGAGCCTGCTTCAGATTCTGTCTTCTCTCTCTGTCCCTGTCCTGCTCGTACTCTCTCTCCCCAAAAATAAACATTAAAAAATAAAGTTTATTTTGCTTAATATAAGTATGCTACCACAGTTTTCTTTTGGTATCCTTTTAACATAATAACTTTCTCCATTCTCTTTTAATCTGCAAGTATCTTTCCATCAGAAATGAATCCTTTTAGGCAGCATATAGATGGGTCTTGCTTTTTTAATCCACTGTGTCACCCTGTATCTTTTGTTTGGAGCATTTAGTTTATTTGCATTCAACCTAAATATTGATAAGTATGCATTTATTGCCTTTTGTTACTTTTGTGGTTGTTTCTATAGATTTTCTCTGATCATTCTATTGCTCTCTTTCATGGTGTATTTTCTTTAATGATATACTTGGATTTCTTTCTCTTTATTCTTTACATATCTAGAACTGGTTTTTGATTTGTGGTTACCATTATGTTTGTATAAAACATCATCTTCATATAGTTTTCTGTATTAAGTTTTAACCCAGTCTTGTCTCCCTCCCACGTTGTAGGTGCATGGGGATTATATCTTAAATCCTTTTATTTGATGAATCCCTTGATTTCTGATTTTTACAGAAATATTTCTTTTTTTTTTTTTTTTTTTTTACTTTTCATACTTTCTCATTGTGTTCCGTTCCACCCAGAGAGACCCGTTTAATATTTCTTGTACAGCTGGTTTAGTGGTCATTAACTCCTTTGGTTTTGTTTTTTTTGAGAAACTCTTTATCTCACCTTCCATTCTGAATGATAGCCTTGAGGGATAGAGTATTATTTGCTGCAGATTCTTCCCTGTGAACACTTTGAATATATCATGCCACTTCCCTGGGGCCTGCAGTTTCTCTTGAAAAATTTGCTAATAGACCTATGGAATTTCCCTTCTAGGTAACTCTCTTCTTTTCCTTAAAATTCTTTATTACTACTTTTTTCTATTTTAATTAATATATGTATTGATGTGTGTCTCATTGGGTTGATTTTGTTAGGGGGATCTCTATGCTTCCTACTACATCTGTATATATGTTTCCTGCTCCTGGTTATGGAAGTTTTCAGCTGTTATTTCTTCAAATACAATTTATGCCACCTTTCTCTTCTTCTTCTGGGATCCGTATAACAGTTAATGGAGTCACTGAGTTCCTTAAGTCTATTCTCATTTTGCATAATATTTTTTCCTCTCCTTTGCTCAACTCAGTTACTTTATATTACTCTGTCTTCCAGGTCTTTAATTTGTTCCTGTACCTCATCTATCATCTTTATTTCACCAAGTGTATTTTTATTTTCATTTATTGTGCTGATACATTATGTATGTATGTATGTATGTTTTTTGACACAGAAAGCATCAGCAGGGGAGGGACAGAGGGAGAGAGAATCCTAAGTAGGCTCTTACCAGTCCAGAGCCCGACACAGGGCTTTGTCTCACAATTGTGAGATTATGACCTGAGCCAAAATCAAGAGTCAGATGCTTAACCAACTGAGCCACCCAGGTACCCCTCTGATTATTTATTTTTATGGCGTTTTGTTTATTTTTAAGATAGTGCAAGTGAGGGAGGGGCATAGAGAGAGGGAGACAGAGGATCCAAGGAGGGCTCCATGTTGTCAGCAACGAGCCCTATGTGAGGTCCAAACTCACGACCGTGAGATCATGACCTAAGCTGAAGTTGGATGCTCAACCAACTGAGCCACCCAGGTTCCCCCAGGCTTATTATTTTTTAATTCTTTGTTAAGGGTCTCACTGATGTCTTCCAGTGCTTTCTCCAGTCCTCTGAGTAACTTTATGATCACTTTTTTAAGTTCTCTGTCAGATATATGACTTATATCCACTTTACTTTGCTCTCTCCATATGGTTTTGTCATATTATTTCATTTGGGAGAGGTTTCTCTTACTCCTCATTTTGTCTGTATTTCAGTGTCTGTTTATGTGTGCTAGGAAAGTCAGCTATTTCTCTTGCACTTAAGCATAATAATCTTATGAAGAAGAGGTACTGTAATGCCTGCAGTGCAGTGTGCCCTGTTCCCCAGGACCTGATGCTTCAGGGATTGTCTCCTATGTGTGCTGCATGTTTTGTGCTTTTGAGTCTTTGCCTCTTTTTCCTTCAGTGCAGTTGCTGCAGAAGCTCTCTTTGCCTATTGTGGGCATCAAGGTATGTGGTGGTCTGCTCGTAAAATGAGACCAGCCCCCACCACTGCTGGAACTGACGTTCCACAGAATGCATGACTCAAGAGATGTGGTGTTGGGAAAGTTTGTACAAGTCAGAGGGGTTCACAGTGCTGGGACCGAGATGAGTGTGACCAGGAAGGATGAATCTGCCAAAATCTGGGGGTGCGGAGGTTGGTTCAAGTAAGTTAGGTAAGGCGTGTCCATTGTTTATGCTGGGGGGGGGCAGGTGAGGGAGTAAAAAGAGGCCTGCCAGTTCCTTCATTCTAGAAGGGGTTTCCCCATGATTCCCATCTCTGTGGGCCAGGTTCTGAGATGAGCAAATTACTCTCTTCTGTCTGACCACAGTTTTTTTTCAAACTGCTGATTCTATGCTGGATCTGTGGGAGCTTTCTGTCATGCTGCTTCTTTAAGGGTGGGATTCCACCTTCTAATGCCCTTGGGCTCTCCCAAAGCAGGGACTAATTTTTTAAATTCCAAGCTTTGGGGGATACCTGGGTGACGCTGTCAGCTCAGAGCCTGGAGCCTGCTTCAGACTGTGTCTCCCTCCCTTTGCTCCTCCCCCACTCACACTCTGTGTCTCTCTCTGAAAAATAAGTAAACATTAAAATTTTAAAAATAAAATTCCTAACTTAGGGGCACCTGGGTGGCTCAGTCGAATAAGCGTCTGACCCTTGGCTTTGGCTCAGGTTCATGATCTCACAGTTTCGTTAGTACTAGCCCCACATTGAACTTTGTGCAGGCAGTGTGGAGCCTGCTTGGGATTCTCTCTTTCCTTCTTCCTCTGCCCTTCCCACTGTCTGTGTCTCTCAAAGTAAATAAACTTAAAAATACAATTCCAAACTTTGTGTCCTGCTGGTTTTAAGAACTCATGAGATTTAGCCCCTCTCACTTTCAAAGGCAAATATGGATATTCTTCCTTTATGTCTGTTGGCTCCTCAGTGTGAAAGTCTGTTTTCTGTCCTTCTTTTTGTCACCAGATTGCTCCCCACCATGGACAGCCACAGTCCATTTTACTCCCAGACCATGTCCTAGTCCTCCCTACCTTCCTCTATGTGGCTTCTTCCCTGCCTTTAGTTGTGGGTCTTGTTCTGCCAGGCTTGGAGTCCTTTCCTGGGTTATTTATACTGATATGGTGTTATCTAGTTGTATCTGTGAGATGAGGTGAGCTTAGGGTCCTCCTATTTGGCCAGATTCCCAGCCAACCTTTTGGGACCCATCTCTGGGAAACGTGAATATTAAAGGAGATAGTCCCCCAATCCCCCAGTCTCTGTGGAAGGGTAGGAGCCAAATTTCAATGGTGTCATTTAGCGAACACAGATGGCTTTTGCTGTATTTTACCTCTATAAGTTTCCCTGGTTTCCCCCAGTGAATAGCTGAGAAAAATCCCCTCATGTGACCAGAAGGGAGAAAGGAAAGGGAACCCCATCTTTCTTATTATTAATGTGGTGTATCAAACAGATTGATTTGTGGTTGTTGAATCATCTTTGCATCCCTGGTATAAATCCCATCCCATCTTGGTATATGATCCTTTAAATTTATTGTATTTTGTTGAGATTTTTGCATGTGTTTTTATTGCGGACATTGGCTTGTAATTTTCTTGATTTTTTTGTGGTAGCCTTTTCTGGTTTCGATATCAGTGTAATGCTGGTTTCATAAAATGAGTTAAAGGAGTTTGGAAGACTTTGAGAAGGATATACATTAAATCTTCTTTGAATGTTTGGTAGAATTCACCACTGAAGACATTTGCTCCTAGATTGTGTTGTTGAGAGGTTTTTCAACTGTGGCTCAATCCCTTTGCAAATAATCAGTCTTTTCAAATTTTCCGTTTTATAATTTGGCCTTAGAAGGTTGCATTTTTTCTAAGAGTTTATCCATTTCTTTTGTCTAATTTGTTGGCATATAATTTATAATTGCTTGTAGTAGTCTCATTATTGTACTTTTGTGGTGTCATTTATAACTTTTCTTTCACTTGTGATTTTATTTTAGCCTTAATTTTTTCTTAGTAATTCACCTATGTTTCTTTTTTTTTTTTTTTCAGAGAAAGAGCTGTTAGTTTCAGTGGTCTTTTTCTATTGTCTTCAGTCTGCATTTCACTTGTTTCTTCTATGATCTTTACTTTTTCTTCCTTTCTACTAAATTTTCAATTCATTTGCTCTTTTTTTCTATTTCCTTTAGATATTTAAATTGTTTGTTGGAGATTTCTGTTGTACCTTTCTTGAGGTAGGTCTGTATTGCTATAAATTTACTTCTTAGAACTGTTTTTGCTGCATTACATAGAAGTTGATACATATTTTTATTTTCATTTGTCTCTAGGTGTATTTTACTTTTCATTTCATTTTTTTTCTTTGACTCAGTAGTTACACAGTACCATGTTGTTTAATTTCCACCTATCTGCAGTTTTTCCAATTTTCTCTTACAATTCATTCTAGGCTCATATAATTGTGGTAGCAAAATATGGTAGATATAATTGGAATCTTTGTTAGTTTATTAAGGCTTTATCTGGTAGCTTACTATGTAATCTCACTATGTGTCATGTGCACTTGGGAAAAACATATGCTACTGCTTATTATTGTATTGTTAATTTTAAACTTTAGGATAGTTAACATTAGAGTACCAAAATACATTAAGATGTATTGAGTGTGTATATTTATAAATCTTCTTGCTTTACTTCTTTATCATTATATAGTGCCCCTTTTGGTCTTTTATTACAATCTCTAAGTCTATATGGTCTGATAGGAATATAACTACATGACCTTTCTTTTCTTTCCCTTTGTATGAAATACCTTGTTTTATCTACTCACTTTCAGTGTGTGTGTGCATGTGTCTTTAGTCTAAGATGAATCTCCTGTATATGGTATGTTGATGTGTCTTGGTTTTATTAATTTAGCCGCTATATGTCTTGTTTTGTTGAAGTATAATTAGCATATGATGTTACATTAGTTTTAGATGTGCAACATATTGATTCAACAATACTATACAGTATTTAATGCTCAGAATTTTATGGGTAGTCACCCTCTGCCACCAACAAAGTTATTATAATATTATTGAGGATGTATAAGTAAAATCATATGGTGGGTTTGTTTCTGATTTACTTCACTTAGTGTAATATCCTCTAGGTCCATCTGCAGTGTCGTGGTGTCATAGATAGCAAGAAATCTTTCTTTTTTATGGTTGAGTAATATTCTACTGTATACATACACCACATCTTCTTTATCCATTCATCTTTCAGTAGGCCTTTGGGTTGCTTCCATATCTTTGCTATTATAAATAGTGCTGCAATAAACATAGAAATGCATTCATCTTTCCAAATTAGTGTTTTCCTTTCCCTTGGGAAAAGTAGTAGTAGTCATAGTCATAGTCATAATCATAGTCTTAGTAGTAGTAGAAGAAAAGTCACCTCATTTGTGGAAATACTGAATCATATGATATTTTTATTTTTAATCTTTGAGAACTTTAAAATGGTTTTCAACAGTGCACATAGGTGTTGGTGAGTATATGGAATAAAATAACCTATTTCCTGTCTTTTTGAGTCTAGCCATTCTGACAGGTTTGAGGTGATAGCTCATTGTGGTTTTGATTTGCATTTTCTGGATGTTTAGCAACATTGAGACTTTTGTTGGACATCTGTATGTCTTCCTAGGAAAAATGGCTATTGAGGTCCTCTGCCCATTTTTTAATCAGATTGTTTAATTTTTCCATGTCAAGATGTAACCCTTATGGTATATAGAATTTGAAAATATCTTCATCAATTCACTAGGTGCTGTGTTATTTTGTTGATGGTTTCCTTTGCGTGTATTATCTTTTTTATTTTGTTGTAGTCCCAATAATTTTTGCTTTTGTTTCCCTTGTCTGAGGAGATATATCCATAAATACGTGGATAAGGATGATGTCTGACATATTACTGCCTAATGTTTGTTTTAGGAATTTCATGGTTTCAGATCTCGCATTTATGTCTTTATTCTTATGTAACAAACTGGTCCAGTTTCATTCTTTTACACATAGCTGTCCGGCAATATTTTTGGAAAAGACTGTCTTTCCCCCATTGTATATTCTTTCCTCCTTTGATTAATTAGCCTATAAATGTGGGTTTATATCTGGGCTCCGTATCCTGTTCATTGATATATGTATCTATAGTTCTGTAAGTATCCTACTATTTTGATTACTATAGCTTTATTATAAGCTTAAAATACAGGATTATGATACTGCCAGCTTCACACTTCCCTCTTAAGATTCCTTGGCTATTTGACATCTTTAGTGGTTCCCTACAAATTATAGGATTACTTCAAATTCTGTGAAAAATGCCATGGGTATTTTCACAAGAACTGCACTAATTCTGAGATACTTTGGGGGCACTATGGACATTTTAGATATATTAATTTTTCCAATCCATGAGTATGGTATATCTTTGCAATTATTTGTCTCATCCTTAATTCCTTTCATCAGTGTATTACAGATTTCAGAGTATAGATCTGGCACCTCTCCAGTTAAGTGTATTTCTAGGTATTCTTTTCAGTGCGACCATTAATTAGACTTTCTTAATTTTTCTTTCTGCTACATATTTTTAGTGGAAAGCAATGCAGAATATTTCTGTATATTAATTTGGTATCCTGCAACTTCACAGGTTTCATTTATCAGTTCTAATAGTTTTGTTGGTGGAATCTTTAGGGTTGTCTGTATATAGTATCATGTTCTGTGCAAATAAAGACAGTTTCATTTCTTACTAATTTGAATGCCTTTTATATCTTTTCTTGTCTGATTGCTATGGTAAGGAGTTCCAGTACTATATTGAATAAAACTTATGAGACTGGAGATCTTGTCTTCCTTTAAGATCAGGAATAAAAGATTTTAGCTTTTCAGCATGGATTATGATGTTACCATTGGGCTTTTCCTGTATGGTTTTCATTATGTTCAGGCATGTTCCCTCTGAACCCACTTTTTTTTAGTTGAGAATTTTTATCATGTCTGGATGTTATATTTTGGCACATGACTTTTCTGTATCTATTGAAATGATCATAGGGTTTTTATCCTTTCTCTTGTTAATGTGATGTGTCACATTGATGTACAAATATTGAACCACACTATCATTCTTTGAATCTATCCAATGTGATTATGCTGTCATTAAAAACTTTTTCTTGTTCTACTTGGTTTGCTAATATTTTGTTGAAGATTTTTGAATCGAAGTTTATTGGAAATACTAACCTGTAGTTTTCTTTGTTTGTAGTGTCTTTGTCTGTTTTTGGTATGTCGGTAATGCTGGCCTGATTGAATAAATTTGGAATAGTTTGAGAAGAACAGGTATTAACTTTTTATATAAAGACATCTGGTCCTAGACTTGTGTTTGTTGGGAGTTTTTTTTTTACTAGAATTGGAATTCAATTGGTAATTGGTCTGTTCAATTTCTTCCTAATTCGGTTTTGGAGGGTTACGTGTTTCTGGGAATTTATTCATTTCTTCTAGGTTGTCCAAGTTATCAGCATTTAATTTTTCATAATATTCTTTTATCCTTTGTATTTTGTGGTATTGGTTGTTAGTTTTCCTCCCTTTCTTATAATAATTGAGTCCTTTCTCTTTGTTTAATGAATCTGGCTAAATGTTTACCAATTTTATCTCTCAAAGAACTTGTTGGTTCATTGATTTTTTTTAAAAGTCTTTCATATACTTCTGCTTTGAGCTTTATTATTTCCTTTCTACTACTATTGGGGCAATGCTTGTTATTTCTTAAGCTCATTTAAGTGTATGTTTAGATTGCTATTTTCTTGTTTCTGAAGTATGCCTATCACTTTCTGCTTCTCTCCTTATCACTGCTTTTGTTGTATCCCAAAGATTTTGGACCATTGTATTTTTATTTCCACTTGTCTCCATATATATTTTCATTTTTCTCTTTGATTTCTTGGATGACTCATTTAGGATTTAGTAGCATGTCATTTAGTCTCCCTATATTTGTGGGGTTTTTTTCAATTTTTTTCTTGTAGTTTATTTCTATTTGATTTCTACTTTCATGTGTTAGTGGTTAGAAAAGACACTAGATAAGATTTCAATCTTCTTAAATATTGAGATTTGTTTTTTGGCCTAATTTGTAATCTATCATGAAGAATATTCCATATGTACTTGAAAAGAATACATATTCTTGTTTTGGATGGAATATCCTGCACATATTGATTAAGTCCATCTGGTCCAATGTATAATTAAAAGCCACTGTTTCCTTGTTGACTTTCTGTCTGAAAGATCTATGCATTGATGTAAGTGGGGTGTTAAAGTCCCTACTATTATTATATTACTGTCCATTTCTCACTTTATGTCTATTCATATTTGCTTTATATGTCTAGGTGCTCCTATGTTAGATGCATAGATATTTATGTATATGTGTGTGTTTAGGTCTGATTTGAGTCTTTTTATAGAAAGCATACTGTTGTGGCTAAGTAGAGATTGCCTTCAGACCAATGGGCTGCAATGACCTACTTTGCCTGCTGTGTGTTTGGTTCCTGTGCTTTTGAGAGCCATCTCTTGGGTCACCACAGGCTTGTTGGTATGTAGGGCTTACTTCCTGTGCAGCCACTGAAGATTCAGGGTTGCTGCAACAGCAGGCAGATAGGCATGGTGATGTGTGAGCCTATTTCCCTCTTTCCCCAACACTAGAGTCACTTTGGAATGGTGCCAGCCCTAGTTTAGGCTGTAGTGTGTGGTGGGGCAGTAGCTATTTTGGAGGGATGCCTGCCCAGACTCTAGGTTTGATGAATCATAGGGTATTAGCAAGGTTAATGGAGAGGGTTAACACTGACTCCTGCAAGCATCAACTATCTGCTGGTAGGCTTTTCTTTTCCCCTCCCTAGCTCTCTTGTTCCTGGAGAAATCTAAGGATCTCTGCCCCTTTAGCACATGTCATAAGATTAGTCAATAAGCCACCTTCACATACACTTCAGGCACTTTTCAAACTGCTGCTTCTGTAATATGCCTTGGGTAGTGTTATTAGTATGCTGGCTCTTTAAGAATAGGCACTCTGGGGACAACTGGGTGGCTCAGGTCATGATCTCACAGTTCATGGGTTTAAGCCCTGCATCGGGCTCTTTGCTGACAGCACAGAGCCTGGAGCCTACTTTGGATTCTGTGTCTCCCTCTCTCTACTCCTCCCTCACTCACAGTCTCTTTCTCAAAAATAAACAAACATTAATATTAAAAAAAAAAGAATAGGTACCCTGTTTTCTATTACCATCTTGCAGTCCTGTAGTTAAGCCCCACTGGGTTTTCAAAGCCCAGTATTATAGGGATTCATCTTCCCAGTGTGGGACCCCAGTGCTGGGGGTGCCCAGTATGGGTTTGGCGCTCTCACTTCTCCATGTTTCTGCAATCCCTCCCATTTGTGTGTTTGTGGTTGCTACAGATTTGTTTGCCAACTGCATCACTGTGTCTCCCTAATTAGCTGTGGAAAGTCTGTATTGCCAGCGTCAGGTCATTTTCAGAGTTAGTTGTAAAGATATAGCTGTTACCTCATTGTGTCTATTAGATCAGTTAGGTTCAGGATCCTCCTACTCTGCCATCAGCTCTCTCCCACACTATCTTTTGATGCAACAATTTCGTCTATTTACATTGAAAGTAATTATTGATAGGTATGTACTTACTGCCATTTTGTCAATAGTTTGCTGTCCCTTTTTTGGAGTTCTTCTATGTTCTTTTGCTTTTCTATTTCTCTCTTTTGTGGTTTGATGGCTTTCTTTTAAGAAAAATTTCTATTTAGAGAGAGCACAAGCAGGGAAGAGGGAAGATTTAATCCATGGATGCAAGATTGGCTCAATATTTGCACACCAATCTATATCAAAAATCACATGATCCTTGGATCATGACCTGAGCCAAAATCACCAGTCAGCTGCTCAACTGACTGAGCTACCCAAGTACCTTGATGGCTCTCTTTAGTGTTACATTTATATTTTTTCATTTTTTTGACCGTAAGATTTTGCTTGCTGATTACCATGAGGTATTATTATCTATAGTTAAGAGTCTGTTTTATGGTTTGGCTTTTTTTCCTTTCCCCTCTGTTCATTTGCTTTGTTTCTTAAATTCCACATGTAAGTGAGATCATTCCACATGTAAGTGAGAGTATTTGTCTTTCTCTGATTCATTTTGCTTAGTATCATACACTCTAGCTCCATTTGTGCCATTGCAAATGGCAAGATTTCTTTCGTTTTGATGGCTAATACTCCATTGTATTTATATATACCACATCTTCTTTATCCATTCATCAGTGGATGGACATTTGGGCTCTTTGCATAATTTGGCTATTGTTGATAATGTTGCTACAAACATCAGGGTGCATGTCCCCCCTTGGAATCAGTATTTTTGTATTCTTTGGGAAAATATCTATTAGCACAATTAGTGGGTCATAGAGTAGTTCTATTTTTAACTTTTGAGGAACCTCCATACTGTTTTTCCTGAGTGGCTACACCCTTTTACATTTCTACCAGCAGTGCAAGGGGTTACATTTTCTCCCCATTCTCACCAACATCTGTTGTTTGCTGTGTCATTAATTTTAGCCATTCTAAGAAGCGTGAGGTGGTACCTCATTGTGGTTTCAATTTGTATTTCCCTGATGTTGAGCATCTTCTCATGTGTCTGTTAGCCATCTGTATGTTTTCTTTTGAAAATTGTCTATTCATGTCTTCTGCCCATTTCTTTACTGAATTATTTGTTTTCTGAAATTCTTTATAGATTTTGGATACTAGCCCTTTATCAGTTATGTCATTTGCAAATATCTTTCTCATTCTGTACATTGCTTTTTAGTTCTGTTGACTGTTCCCTTCACTGTGCAAAAGCTTTTTATCTTGATTCAGTCCCAATTGTTCATTTTTGCTTTCAGAGATGTGCTTAGTAAGAAGTTGATGTCAGAGAGGTTGTTGCCTGTGTTCTCCTTTAGGACTTTGATTTCTTTAAATATTGGTAGACAGGAAATAGAGTTAATACATATTCTCAAATTATTCCAAAAAAATTGAATTTGCAAGTTTTCTTCTTCTTCCTATGAGGCCCACATTAATTATCCTGATACAAAACTATGAAAAAGAAAACTACAGGACAATGTCTCTGATGATCTTAGATGGAGAAATCCTCAATAAAATACTAGCAAACTGAATTCAACAATACATTAAAAAATAATACACTATAATCAAGTGAGATTTAATCCACGGATGCAAGATTGGCTCAATATTTGCATACCAATCTATGTCAAAAATCACATTAACCAGAGGAATTATAACAATTATAAGATCATCTGAGTAGAGCTAGAATTATCATTTGTAAAAATACAGCATTCATTCATGATAAAAACTCTTAACAGGGTAAAGTAGGTTTAGAGGGAACTTATGTTAACATAATAAAGTCGATATAGGAAAAACCAAGAACTTCTCTCTTAAGATCAGAAACAAGACAAGAATATCTACTCTCATGACTTTTATTCAAAATAATACCAGACTCCTTGCCACAGCAATCAGATAAAATATATAACGCATCCAAATTGGCAAGAAAGAGGTAAAACTGTCACTATTTGCAGATAAGATGATACTATACATGAAAAACCCTAAAAACTCCACCAACGCACTATCTGAACTAATTAATAAGTTCAGTAATGTCACAGGACACAATAAACAGAAATCTGTTGCATTTCTATACACTAATAATGAAGTAGCAGAAAGAGAAATTAAGAAAACAATTCCACTTACTATTGCATCAAAGTAATAAAAGACCTAGGAATACACTTAACCAATGAGGTAAAAATCTGTACTCTCAAAACCAGATGGAAAGATAAACCATACTCATGGATTAGAAGAACCAATATCATGAAAATGTCCATACAGCTCAATGAAAACTACAAATTCAATGCAATCGCTATCAAAATGCCACCATTTTTTTATGAATCCTAAAATTTGTATGGGACCACAAAAGACCCCAAATGGCCAAAGCAATCTTGAAAAGAAGAACAAAGCCGGAGATATTGTAGTCCCAAATTTCAAGATATACTACAAGGCTGTAGTAATCCTAACAATACGGTACTTGCACAAAAGCAGACACATAGATCAATGGAACAGAATAGAGAGTCCAGAAATAAACCCACATTCTTACAGTCAGTTAATCTTTGACAAAGGAGGCAAGAATATTTAAATGGAAAAAGACATCTCTTTAACAAATGGTACTGGAAAATAGGATAGCTACATGCAGAAGAATGAACTAGATCACTTTCATACATCATATACAAAGATAAACTCAAAGACCTAAATGTGAGTTCTAAAACCATGAAATTCCCAGAATATAGGTAATATTTTTTTTACATTGGCCATAGAAATATTTTTCTAGTTTTATCTCCCCAGCAAGAAAAATACAGGCAAAATTAAACTATTGAGACTACAGCAAAATAAAATGTTACTGCACAGCAACATAAACCATTAACAAAACAAAAAGAAAACCTATGGAATGAAAGAAGATATCATTTGCAAATGATATATCCCATAAAGAATTAATATCCAAATGTATAAAGAACGTATAGAACTTAACACCAAACTACCCCATAAATAATCTGATTATAAAATGGGCAGAAGACCTAAACAGACATTTTTCCAAAAATAGACATGCAGGTTGCTAACAGACACATTAAAAGAGCTCAGCAACACTAATCATCTGGGAAATGCAAATTAAAAACATAAGGAGATATATCCTTATTGCTATCAGAATGGCTTTTATCAAAAACACAAGCAACAGGCATTGGCAAGAATGTGAAGATTGCACTGTTGGTGGGAATTTACATTGGTGCAGCCACTGTTGAAAACAGTACAGAAATTTCTCAAAAAAATTGAAAACAATTACCATATGATACAATAGTTCCACTAGTAGGTATTTACCCAAGGAAATGAAAACACTAATTTAAAAAGATACATGCACCCCATGTTAATTTCAGCATGATTAACAACAGCCAAGATACAGAACCACCTAAACATCCGGAGATCAATGTATAAAGATGTGGTGTATATATACACAATGGAATAGTACTTGGCCATGAAAAAAAAGAAATCCTGCCAACTGCAACAACGTGGATGAACTTAGAGGGGATAATGGTCACTGAATTAAGTCAGTTAGTGCAAGATATCCTATGACTTCACTCATGTGGAATTTAAGAAATGGAACAAAAGAGACAAAACCAAATCTTAAATACAGAGAATTGGTGATTGCAGATGGGAGGTGGAGTAGGGGAATGGGTGAAATAAAAGGGAGGAAGAGTATACTTACCTTGGGGCAGGTGATTCAGTTAGTTGAGCATCTGACTTTGGATTTCTGATCAGGTCATGACCTCCGTGTCATGGGATTGAGCTCTGTGTCAGCTTATTTTAAAAATAGGTATATTCTATGAACAGGTGTATATATGTTGCACGCCCAGCATAGTTCAGCCAATGGTTGTTCTCTTAGTCATTTAGAAATTCAAACTGATTGTGACTTCATTTTAAAGTAGGGGGAAGAGGATACAGATATTAATGTTTCCTTGAGGAAACTGTGTATCATATCTTCTTAAATTTCATTGGGTAAATCAAAATTCCATCATCACACACAGCCTAAAAATGAATTGATGTCCTATCTTTCCATGTTTGTTATACAGAATGATGATATAGGGATGAGTCAGTGGATTATGATAGTCACTAATGCTTTATACCAAATATTTTCTCTGCTTTCCAGGCAGACCTCACCCCTTGAAGTTAAATATCATGGATGGCTTCAATGAAATAGGCGTGAAAGTGATATTAAGGCAGATGCTTAAAGATCCGGGAAACAATTACCTACTCTCTACCATCCTCTCATACCATGTTCCACGAAAATCCATCAACCTGAATCCAGGGCTGAGGATGAAAGAAAATATTAAGGGACATACAACATGAGTGAGAAATAATTCTTTGTTTCTTAGAGTTACTAAATTATTTGTTTTGTGTTGACTGTTACGCATATAGCATAACAAACCCATGAATGTTTTTATTCCAAAATGACAACATATAAATTAAAAGCTAGAAATATTACCTACATTACTTAATAATTTCTTTTTATTTGGAATTTAAAAACAAATATTTTTCGTATACTAAAACATTCAAGTTTAGTTTTTCTTTTCCTCTTTTTCAAAATGCATTTTTCATGCCCAAATGGATTCTATTTCAAAAATGTTATTTATTTGGGGCACCTGGGTCACTCAGTCAGTTAGGCTTCAGACTCTTGATTTGGGCTCAGGTCACAATCTCATGGTTTATGAGAGGAAGCCCTGCATCTGGCTCTGTGCTGACAGCAAGAAGCCTGCTTGGGATTCTCTTTCTCCCCTCTCTCTCTGCCCCTTCCCTGCTCATATGCACACACACTCTCTCTCTCAAAATAAATAAATAAATGTATAAGTGTTATTTATGTTCAGTTTTATCATTAAAAGCAACAGTTTACAAACCTGGATACTTGAAAACAGGGATAGGATCTTAGCACAGTGAATTTTCTTAAATAATAATGCATAGAGATTTTTTTAAATATAATCTTACCATGTTGACCAAACATTTTTCACCTTAACTAAACTTTTTATAGGCTTCTTCCTGATACTGGGCCCTGACGTCTTTTGTTTTTAGGGTATTTTCTTTAGAAAACACTTTACAAGCCTGTTGTCAGTTTTACAACCCACAAATGTGTATATTAAGGACCTGGGAGCCACTGCTTTGAAGGTAGTCATTATGTAAGATAAGGGAACTTATCTTCCAGTCTCTGTTGGGATAAGAGTCTAACTTTGTTGGGTGCCAATTAGCAAATACTGATGGCCTAACCCCATTGAAATATAGTTCTTAATTTGGAACTAACTCAAAGTTCTTACATCATTACCCATTGATCAACTTCCTCCCTGATGTACCCTCATACTAGCACACCTCTGACTTTAAAACCCCTCCCATCAGTGGATTTGAGTTTAGACCGCCTTCTTCCCTCTCTTCTTTATACAATAGCCTTGGATAATACCTTTGACAATTTTTGCTTTACAATATGTATAATTTATTAACACAGTGCATGACAGCATAATACCTTTCAATTATAGTCCTGTTTTCACACTATCAATATTAATTTAGTAATATATACAACTTTACCAGTAAAGATTTCTCTTTTTTTTGTTATTTTAAACCATCATGAAAAAGGAGGAGGAAGGACACTCAAAAAAATTGCCAGTAGTGAATACCTAAGGCAGAGACAAAGGATCACAGTGTTTTCTAGGACATCTAAAGTATCATTGGCTTAAGGTACAAGATAGGAAGACCCGGAACTCACCCCCTCTCTTGGACACATGGAATCTACACCTACACATAGAGAAAGTCTTCCTGAAATGCCGAGGGGGTGATGGAACAGTCCTTGCACAACACAGGGAAGAGGGACCACATAGAGAATGGCAGGAGAGATGGAAGCATGGAAACTCCATTCCCAGGAGGGAATCGTATCACTGAGGGGTTCATGTGCAGACTCACCCAGCATGCAGCACAGCAAAAAACAAAAACACAGTAGCTTAAAGGAAATTAGACCATAAGTGAACAAAATCCATTTACTAAGCCTGGAGTGTCCACCAAGCATGGGGAAACTACTGAAGCTCTCTGTGGGGATGGAGCTGTTGGTGAGTACCTTCGCTTATGTTCCCTCTTCCCCATGATAGTGCAGACTGGTGCAGGGTCCCAGTGCTAGAGCTGGATTGCCACCTCACTGACCCCCGGTTCCCTAGCCCACACCAGCTCCCACTGTCTTACCAAGGCAGGCCAAGCACAAAGCACCTTGAGACACCACAGCCCATGTCTGGCTCACCTCCAGCACGAGGCATCCTCTCAGTGTATCTCCTGTGCAAAGTATTCTGCTTCATGTCTACTACAGCTCAAGCCAGCCAGTCGAAGCTGGTAGGCATCTATGTCAACACAGGGGAGACTCCTACACAAGCCCACTTCTTCAAGACTGGGAGAAGTCATTGTTTTGCCTAACTCATAGAAACACACACAAACACAATGAAAGGATAGAAGAATATGCTTCAAATGAAAGAACAAGACACAATTTCAGAAAAAGGACCTAAAACTTGATAAAGTGTTCAAAGTAATGGACATAAAAATGCTCACTGGACTTAAGAGTAGAATGGATGAACTCAGAACATCAACAATAGATTCAAAAAAATATAAAAAGGAACCTAGCAGAGGTGAACTATAAAATAAATGAAAACTACACGCGAGCGAATCAACAACAGATGAGAGGGTGCACAAGAAGGGATCAGCAATCTGAAGCAGATGGTAATAGTAGGAACCAACAAAACAAGAATAAAAAAATGAGAATACGTTAACACACCTCTGGGACAACATCAAGTGTACTAAACATTGCGTTATAAGGGTCCCAGAAAGATAAAAGAGAGAAAGGGACAGAAAACTTTTGAAGAAGTAATAGCTGAAAAATTACCTAGTCTGTGGAAAGAAACAAACATCCAGGTTCAGGAAGCCCAGGGAACACCAAAAAAGATGAACCCAAATAGGTCCACAACAACACATGATAATTAAAATGTCAAAGATTGATGCGAGAATCTTAAAAACAGCAAACAGTTCCATAAAACTATTAGCTGTTTTTTTTTTTTTCAGCAAAAACTTGAATGTATTATGTCACTCCTTTCTGGCCTGCACAAAGTGCTGAAAGAAAAAAAAATCTTACAATCCAGATGACTCTAACTAGCAAAATAAGCACTCAAATGAAAGGAGAAATAAAGAGTTTTCCAGATAAACAAAAGTTAAAGAAGTTCGGCAACACTAAACTTGCCGAACAAGAAATTTCAAAGGGAATTCTATAAGCAGAAGAGGCCATAACTAGAAATGAAAAAATTATGACAGAAGAAAATTTCACTAGCCAAAGCAAAAATTGACTAAAGGTAGTAGATAAATCATTTTAAAGCTACTTTGAAGGTTAAAAGACAAAGACAGTAAAATAAATGATTTCAACAAAAATTAGTCAAAGGATACACAAATTAAAAATATGTAAAATATGAAATTATATAAATAAAATGTGGAGGAGGAAAAAGAGGAATAAAATGTAGTTCTTTTAGAATGTGTTCGCACTTCGGTGACCACTAATTTAATAAAGACTGCTATATACTTAGGATATTATATATGAACCTCATGCTAACTCAAACCCAAAACTTATAATATGTACAAATATAGAGAGAGGAATGCCACCATAACATTAAAGAAAGCCAACAATCACAAGGAGACACAGCAACAAAAGAACTATAAAACATCCAAAAAAACCAAAAACAAAACTGCAGTAAATACATATGTAACAATATTTACTTTAAATGTAAATTGACTAAATGCTCAAATCAAAAGCCATATTCTGACTGAATGGATTAAAAAACAAAAACAGGCCCATCTGTATGCTGCCTAAAAGAAACTCACATCAGACCTAAAGAAATATACAGACTGAAAGTAAAGGGATTTACCGAGACACACCCAAATGCAAGTGGAAAAAAAAAAAAAGCTGGGGTAACAATACTTCTATCACACGAAAGAGACTTTAAAGCAAGGTGCCTCTGTTGGTAGAGCATCGGGCTCTTGATTTTGGTTCAGGTCATGACCCCAGGGTCATGGGATCAAGCCCTTCATCAGGCTCTGCACTGAGCGTGAAGCCTGCTTAAGATTCTTTCTGTCTATCTGCCCCTCTCCCCTGTTCGTGCTCATTTTATAAAATTAATAAAATAAAAAACAAAGACAGTAACAAAAGACAAAGGCATTAAATAATGACAGATTAATCCAACACCAGTATATGACAATTATAAATATCTATGCACTCAACATAGGAGCACCTTAAAAAAAGTAAGTATTAACAGATATAAAGGGAGAAAGTGACAATAATAGTAGGAGACTTTAATACCCCATTTGCATCAATGGCTAGATCTAGACAGAAAATCAACAAGGAAACAAAGGTTTTGAATGACATATTAGACCAAATGACTTAACAGATGTTTACAGAATATTCCATCCCAAAACAACACAATACACATTCTCTTCAAGTGACATTGTACGTTCTCCAGAATAGTTCAAATAGTAAAACCTAAAACCATGAAAAGCCTTAAAGAGAATAGTGGCAGTTATCTCTTGAACATAAGAGTCTGCAATACGTTTCTGGATGTTTCTCCTCAGGCAAAGGAAACAAAAAAATAATGATAAATAGTTGGCTACATCAAACTAAAAGGTTTTTTTTTTTTTTCAGCAAAGGAAACATCAAAACAAAAGGCAGCCTAGTGAAATGAGAATATATTTGGAAGTTATATATCCAGTAAGTGGTTAATACCCAAAATATATAAAGAATCCATAAAATTCAACATCAAAAAAGTCCAAATAATTAAAAAAATGTATAGAAGACCTCAATAAACATTTTTGCAAAGAATACATCCAGTCAGCACACATGAAAAAATGGTCAACATTTTTCAGGGAAATAAAAAACAAAACCACAATATGTTATCCCATTACACCAGCCAAAATGGCTAAGTCAAAACCAACCAAACAAACAACCAAGAGCTGGCAAGGATGTGGAGAAAATTGGAAACCTTGTGCACTGTTGGTGGGAATCTAAGTTCATGCAACCATAGGAAAATGTACATAGGTTCCTGAAAAACTTAAAAACAGAAATACCATGTGACTCAGGAATTCTGCCTCTGGGTATTTCCTCAAAGAAAACCAAAACACTAATTTGAAATGATATATGCACCCTTATGTTCAATACAGCCAAGATATGGAAGTGACCCAAGTACCCATCCATAGATGAATGAATAAAGAGCTCAGGGATCACAAAATTAATATCATTAAAATGTCAAATCAATCTTTAGATTCAATTCAATCCCTATCAAAATACCAGTAATATTTGTAACAGAACTGGAACAAATAATCCTAAAATTTGTGTGGAACCACTAAAGGCCTTGAAGAGCCAAAACAATTTTGAGAAAGAATAACAAAACTGGAGGTATCATAATCCTAGGTCCTAAACTATGCTAAAAAGGCTAAGTGATTTAAATAGTATGGTATTGCTACAAAGGTAGACACATAGACCAATGGATCACAGAGTCCAGAAGCAAACCCACACTTATATGCTCAATTAGTCTACAACAAAGAAGGCAAGAATGTGTAATGGGAAAAAGACAGTTTTTTCAATAAATGGTTTCGGCCAGCTACATGGAAAAAAATGAACTAGGACCACTTTCTTCTACTACACACAAACAGTATACTCAATATGTATTCAACGCCTAAATTTGGGTATTTCCCCAAAAAACTAATTTGAAATGATATGTGCACCCTTACGTTCACTACAGCCAAGATATGGAAGTGATCCAAGTACCCATCCATAGATGAAGTGGTATATACACACAAAGTTATATTGCTCAGTCAGAAAAAAGAATCAAATCTTGCCATTCATGACAAGATGATGGACCTAGAAGATATTATCCTGAGTGAGTTAAGTCCGAAAGGCACAAATACCATATAATTTCATTTATATGTGGAATCTAAAAAACAAACACAACACAGAATCAGATAAATAAATACAATGAAAAAACCTGGTAGATTTTAGGGGAGTTTTTATGTGTGAAATAAGTAAAGGCAAGTAAGAGGTACAAACTTCCAATAATAAAATAAATAAGTCACAAGGATAAAAACTACAGGATATGGAATATAGTCAACATTATTTAATAACTTTTAATTGTGACAGATAGGAACTACATTTATCATGGTAAGCATTTTATAATGTATATACTTGTTAAATCACTATGTTGTGAACCTGAAATGAATATTCTATGTCAACTATACCTGCATTAAAAACTGAACTGAAAAACCCTGAATTATTATTAGCTGAAATAGGAAGAGTGTGTTTTTATGTATGCCTAGTGTGTATTTATACATCTGCCACAGACACATAAACACTGGACCATATCAGACTTTACTGTGAATCAAAGATGCTGCCTTATTTGGTCATAAGCAGAATTATTCCAGTTCCTGAACATTCTCCCTAACATGTAATTTTAATGGAAAATTTAAATAGCAGGATGGTAGTTGGGTATATGATTTTCACAAATAAAGTTAAAATTGTGTGCTGTTAATATACTATCTTGAAGTATGTATTAAGACTATTTCTTAACTATTTTAGTCTGTATTTTATAACTTTTTTTTTTTTTGCTTCTGGAAACTTGTCAGAGTTCAAAACTGTTTTCATTGTTATGTAGGCAAATAAGATGTTTGAAACTGAGTGTTGCCAGTGATACCTGCCAAATTTAATCATATATATGTAAAAATATTTTTATAAGTTTTATATAATTTTTATATTTTACAGTTATATATTTATATGGTTTATATAAATTATAAACTTATATTTAAAATATTAAAACTATATATAAATCACAGTTATATATTTATATAGTTATATATTATATACTTATTTTTATAATTTTATATAATTTTATAATTTATAAGTTGCACTGTCAATCAAATTTTAAAACTTTTAGTCAGTTTGAAGCATCTCTGTGCATCACATATTATTAAACCACTTAACCTACATATAATACAGTAGAGAGTTGATGAATTCTAATTTATCAAGCACAACTTGGAACTGTCTGTGGTCAGTAATTACTTTAATCATGATGCGGCAATTTTATTGTGAAATAGTTACCATTGAATGTGGCAATTTATACCTCAAGTAAAAGTCTGCCAAATGTCACCACCTCAGACTTAAGTGACAAGATGTATAACACTAAAATCACATCTGTGATCAGACTTAACTAATTTTAAATAGATTACTTAATTTCAAGATGAGCCACAACACAAAAAAATTTCATCATTGTTACAGAGCCTAGCTAGTTAACTCTGTGGTTTGTTTATAAACAATCTGGATTGGTTTATAGTTGTGAAAGGAAAGCACTTGTCAGTCAATGTTTTATACAAGTTGGTCTTTATGTTCCTCAACACATCTTCAATAAATTAAACAACAGTGTATCCATTAACATCTATATTTGCATATTCTTGTTTGCATGTATTTGTTTCTGCAGTAAGAGATCATCTTTTATAAAAGTATTGTAAAAAAATTGTTATGCTTGAATAAATGTGTTCATAACTTTCCAATTGAACAATATATCCGTTCCAAAAAAAAAAAAAAGAATTACTAAGAGATTAGATAACTAGCTGGATAGTTAGGTAGATATTGATATAGAGCTAATATAACATAGATACACATATCTATATGTCATATTCAAAATTCTATGATATATTATGATATATAGATCTATCTATCCATGTATTTGTCACAATCTTTTTTTTTTTAGAAATTTTTTGTTAAAAAAATCCTAACGATTCCTTTTTTGTTGCATGTGGGATATCATAAGTAAATATATATATATTTGTTTTCAAGTTCTTATTGTGGGTACATCAATTGATGGATAACTGTTTAATAGGATACTATAATAATTGGTGAATACCTGGTAAAATTTGCTAAATTTTAATAGATTCTGACAGTGTGCTAAAATACATCATCATTATCAAACATTTTTACTGACTTGGGAAATATTTGTTTGAAATTATAGAAAAAGGCATAACTACATTTATTTTTTCTAATATTTTCTTCTATATCAACTCCATGTTAAATGGAATATATAAAGTTTAGAACATAAAGTTTAACAATAAATCTTATATATAACCGATTTAATACATAAAGTTTACATTACACTGCTTTGATTTTCACTTTCCCCACTAAAGCATCTGCAATTTATGTTTAAGAAAATAGTTTATGTCTGATCTCTTACTGAATATGTGATATAGGAGGTTCTGTCACAACTGTAATATGTCACTTAACAAATTTCTATCTCTACTGTGTTTGGAGAATTCTACTTATTATTATATGTACATAATATATACATTTCAATATTTTTACTAATCTTAACAAAACCTATTCAATTAATTGTTTACTATTAGAGAAGTATTTATCGTAACTTAAGATTATAAGAAAACTTTACTTTTTTGAGAGAGAGAGAGAAAAAGCATCTTAAGCAGGCTCCACACTCAGTGTGGAGCTCAAGCCCATGAACCTGGGATCATGACCTAGGTGGAAATCAAGAGTCAGACACTCAACTGACTGAGCCATCCAGGCACCCCCAACTTTTTTTTTGAGAACTTTACATTTTGATATAATTTTAGCCTTACAGAAAAATTGCAAGAAGAGCACAAAGAGTTCCCAAATGCTTTTCATTTTTCATTTTATATATTTGCTTTATTCTCTCTCATCTCTTCAATGCATATGTATGTGAATTTTTTTTCCTGAGACATCAGAATGAGTTAAAGACACAACATCATCCTTTTATTCTTAAGTACTTCAGTATGTACTTCCTAAAACTGTGGAATTCTACATAATCACAATAGAATTGTCAAAATAAGAAACTTAACATTGATATTGCACTACTATCCAATATAAAGACTTCATTGCTGTTTTGCCAAGTGTATCAATTGTCTTTTACAATGAAAGAAAATATAAGAGAATGGGTTACATTACATTGTCATGTCTCTCTTGCGTCTTTTATTTTGAATCATTTCCTATATTCCTTTATACTTCTTGACCTTGACCTATTTGAAGACTATAGGCCAAGTATTCTATAGAACTACTCTCAGTTTAGGTTTGCTTCATGTTTCCTCATGATAAGATCCAGCTTATTCCCTTTTGGCCAGGATACCACAGAAGCCATCCTAAGTTCTTTACCTGGCATCATATTAGAAAAAGCACTTTCTGTCAGTAGTCTTGTTACTAAAAAGTTGTATTTGATAATTTGCTTAAGTTCATACCTACCAAGTTCACCCCTATTTTTACTTTTTGTCATTAATGAGTATCATTTGGGGATATGCTTTGAAAACAATATCCTGTAACGGTTCCAAATATTATCCATTAATTGTTGCATCCATTGATAATTCTTAATACGATGATGTTTGAAAATAGTTATTCTCTACTTACATTATTCTTTCTACATCGTTTAGTTGATTTTCTATTAGGAAAATCTTTCTCTTTTACCACTACTGATTAAATAATATTTCTATGGTTTTGTGGATTCTAATTTTACTCTATAAAGTATAATGCATTATAATCATTTGTCATTTTGTTTCTCCAGCTATCTCATATTTGGCCAGTGGTATTCTGTTTAAAATAGCCCTGGTATCCTCTCTCTCTCTTTTTTTTTTTTTTTTTTTTTTTTGGAGGCAGAGGGCTTCTTTAAAATTTAAATTCAAGTTAGTTAACAGACAGTGTAGTCTTGGCTTCAGGAGTAGAGCACAATGATTAATCTCTTACATATGACACCCAGTGCTCCTCCCAAAAAGCACCCTCCTTAATGCCTAACACTCATTTAACCCATTCGCCCATCATCGTCCATCTAGCCACCTTCAGTTTATTCTTTGTATTTAAAAGTCTCTTAATGTTTGCCTGGTGTCCTTTTAACATGCTCTTACCATTAAGTCTTGTTTTGTAGTCCAGCAAAGCATTCCAGGTTCATTTTATTCTTGCCTGCCCAGCACTGGAGTCAGCCAATCTCCTACAAGCCCCATTTTACTGGAGAATAGTGTATAAAAACCAATGTATCTGAACACTACATGTGCTCACTACTACTATGTATTATTGTTTCTAGACCCTCTCAAAGCATGTACATATATACATATCTATCTTCCTGAGATTCACATTGATATCTCCAATTCTAGTTCAACACTGCTGTGTTCTTTCAATTCTTACTCATTTCCTTATCTGTGATTCTCTTCAACAGGACAAAACTGGCATATATATACTTACTTCCTCATTTCTAGAATGGATAAAAAGAAGTTTCTGAATTGCTATCCTCTGCTACCAATCAAAAAAGCAAGAGGAATGCCTATGAATTTGATCATACTATTTATTTAGAGTGACTTTTGACTTTAGCCAGAGAACGTATTATCCAGATACTTCTTCAGTTACTGAACTGTTCTTACTTATTTTTTTTTTACCTATAGTTATGTTGTTTATTTGAGATATAGTTCTTTTCACATATAAATGTGTGTGTTAAAATTTTGGATTTTCCCATTTTTTGGCAAGCATTTTAAAGCGTATACGAATATAAAATAATACTACACGTAACAACTGGTGAGGGTAACTGAATTCAATTATTATCCCCAAGTTTCATCTTTTCTCATACCTACAAGATTTTCCCTATTCTACAGCTAAGCGTAAGAGACACTGTTGTCATAGTAACGGCAAAGAAAGATGAGAAAATTCAGAAGGTTTAATGGTTTTTCAAGAACATCCAGGTAAATTCATATAACTTTTCTGGACTTCAGATTCAATAATCAGAAGTTTGAATAATATGATTTCTTTTATTTTAATTCCCACTAGCTGACATACAGCATTATATTAGTTTCAAGTATACAATATAGTGATTCAACACTTCCGTGTAACACCCTGTGCCCATCATTACAAGTGCACTCCTTAATCCACAGCACCCATTCAACCCATTTCTCCACTATCAGTTTGTTGTTTGTAATTCAGAGTCTGTTCTTGATTTCTCTCCCCCAACCCTGCCTCTCTTTTTCTCTTTTTTTTCCTTTGCTTGTTTTTTTTCTTTTTTTTAAGTATTTATTTAAATTCCAGTTAAAATGCAGTGTAATATTAGTTTCAGGTGTACAATTTAGTGATTCAACACTTAAATACATCTGGTACTCATCACAAGAAGTGCACTTCTTTTTTTCAACGTTTATTTATTTTTGGGACAGAGAGAGACAGAGCATGAACGGGGGAGGGGCAGAGAGAGAAGGAGACACAGAATCGGAAACAGGCCCCAGGCTCTGAGCCATCAGCCCAGAGCCCGACGCGGGGCTCGAACTCATGGACTGTGAGATTGTGACCTGGCTGAAGTCGGACGCTTAACCGACTGCGCCACCCAGGCGCCCCAAGAAGTGCACTTCTTAATCCCCCTCACCACCTAATTGTTTTGTTTCTTTCTATGTTTCTTTCTTTTTCTTAGAAATTCTTGTTTAAGATTTTAAAGCACATAGAACAGTGATGACGATGGCAGTCCACAGAATTAGATGAACTGGCTCTCAATTTTTCTGTATAGCCTTAGGTAAATTCTTTAGCCTCTCTCTGCTTCAGTTTTATCATTTATATAAGAGGCTAATAATAATACATACCTTACAAGGTTGATAAGCTAACCTTTATTAATATCAATTAACACAGGGCTTAAAATATAATAAAGAGACCAGTTTAAGATGGTGAAATAGGAAGAGGGACCTAGGGACACAACAGATACACATATGTAAAAATGACCTTGGGGGTAGAGGGGACTAGCTGAGCAACTACTCCACACCAGGCAAACAAAGAAAACCATCACTGAATAGGTAGAAAGACTGAGATACAATTTCACCAAAAACTCCAGCATTCTGAGCCACAACTGGGAAGAAACACAAAATCCAGAACTTTACCCTGAAGAACAAAGGGTTTGAACCCCACATTGAACACCCCAAATGTTAATACCTGTATCAGAAAGACAAGCCCCCCAAAGCATATATGTATGAAACCCAATGGGGGTCATGACCACAAGGCTTCAGCAAAAGGAGAAACAATTCTCCAAGAGGTCATGTGTAAGCACATGCAAAGACCAGAGTGGAATCTGCCCAATTAGAGTAGAAAAAAAAATTTTTTTTAAATGTAAATGAGAGATCCTGAGGAAGATGGCGGCATAGGAGGATGCTGGGCTCACCGCGTCCTGCTGATCACTTAGATTCCACCCACACCTGCCTAAATAACCCAGAAAACCGCCAGAAGACTAGCAGAATGGATTCTCCAGAGCCAAGTGCAGATGAGTGGCCCACCGAAGAGGGTAGGAAGGGAGGAGAGGCGGTGCGAGCTCCACAGACTGGCGGGAGGGAGCCGGGGCGGAGGGCATCCCTCCAGCAAAGCAGAGCCCTGGAGTCTGGCTTCCAAAAGTGGAGGGGCCAGACAGAGTGTGTTCAGACAGCAAGATGGACTTAACATCTGGAAGGTTATAAGTTAACAGCTCTGATCAGAGAGCGGGAGGGCTGGAGGACAACCAGAGGGAGAGTTGTTGAGCCCCAGTTGACAGAGCTCAGCTTGGCGGGAAACAAAGGCGCTCACAAGCGCCATCTCCCTCACCCATCCCCCAGCCAAAATCCCAAAGGGAACCAGTTCCTGTCAGAGAACTTGCTTGCACCACGCAAACACCCAGTGCTGTGCTTCTGCTGATCCATCCCTCCGGCAGTGGGTCTGACTCCCTCCCCATGCTGCAGGGTCCCTCCCAAAGTGGATCACCAAAGGAAAATTGAGCTGAGCCTTCCCCTCATGCCGCTGTGCACCTTGCCCATCCATCCCAGCTAATACGCCAGATCCCCAGCACCACAAGCCTGGCAGTGTGCAAGTAGCCCAGATGAGCCATGCCACCCCACAGTGAATCCCGCCCCTAGGAGAGGGGAAGAGAAGGCACACACCAGTCTGACTGTGGCCCCAGTGGTGGGCTGGGGGCAGATATCAGGTCTGACTGCGGCCCCGCCCACCAGGGCAAGTTATTCAGGACAGCACAGGGGAAGTGCCCTGAAGTTCTGCACCACTCCAGGGACTATCCAAAATGAGGAAACGGAAGAATTCCCCTCAAAAGAATCTCCAGGAAATAGCAACAGCTAATGAACTGATCAAAAAGGATTTAAACAATATAACAGAAAGTGAATTTAGAAATAATAGTTATAAAAGTAATGGCTGGGCTTGAAAACAGTATAAAGGACAGCAGAGAATCTATTGCTACAGAGATCAAGGGACTAAGGAACAGCCAGGAGGAACTAAAAAATGCTATTAATGAGCCACAAAATAAAATGGAGATGACCACAGCTCGGATCAAAGAGGCAGAGGAGAGAATAGGTGAAATAGAAGATAAAATTATGGAAAAAGAAGAAGCTGAGAAAAAGAGAGATAAAAAAATCCAGGAATATGAGGGGAAAATTAGAGAACTAAGTGATGCACTAAAGAGAAATAATCTATGCATAATTGGTATTCCAGAGGAGGAAGAGAGAGGGAAAGGTGCTGAAGGAGTACTTAAAGAAATAATAGCTGAGAACTTCCCTGATCTGGGGAAGGAAAAAGGCATTGAAAACCAAGAGCCACAGAGAACTCCCTTCAGATGTAACTTGAATCGATCTTCTGCACGACATATCATAGTGAAACTGGCAAAATACAAGGATAAAGAGAGAATTCTGAAAGCAGCTAGGGAAGAACGTGGCTCTAACATATAAAGGGAGACCAATAAGACTCGTGACCGATCTCTCTACTGAAACTTGGCAGGCCAGAAAGGAATGGCAGGAAATCTTCAATGTGATGAACAGAAAAAAATATGCAGCCGAGAATCCTTTATCCAGAAAATCTGTCATTTAGAATAGAAGGAGAGATAAAGGTCTTTCCAAATAAACAAAAACTGAAGGAATTTGTCACCACTAAACCAGCCCTACAAGAGATCCTAAGGGGGATCCTGTGAGACAAAGTACCAGAGACATTGCTATAAGCATGAAACCTACAGACATCGCAATGACTGTAAACCCATATCTTTCTATAATAACACTGAACGTAAATGGACTAAATGTGCCAATCAAAAGACATAGGGTATCAGAATGGATAAAAAAACAAGACCCATCTATTTGCTGTCTACAAGAGACTCATTTTAGTCCTGAGGACACCTTCATATTGAAAGTGAGGGGATGGAGAACTATTTATCATGCTACTGGAAGTCAAAAGAAAGCTGAAGTAGCCATACTTATATCAGACAAACTAAAGTTTAAATTAAAGGCTGTAACAAGAGATGAAGAAGGGCATTATATAATAATTACACGTCTATCCATCAGGAAGAGCTAACAATTATAAATGTCTATGTGCCGAATATGGAAGCCACAAATATATACAACAATTACTCACAAACATAAGCAACCTTAATGATAAGAATGTGGTAATTGCAGGGGACTTTAATACCCCACTTACAACAATGGATACATCATTTAGACACACGGTCAATAAAGAAACAAGGACCTTGAATGATACATTGGATCAGATGGACTTGACAGATCTATTTAGAACACTGCATCCCAAAGCAACAGAATATTCTTTCTTCTTGAGTGCACATGGAACATTCTCCAAGACAGATCACATACTGGGTCACAAAATAGCCCTTCATAAGTATACAAGAATTGAGATCATACCATGCATACTTTCAGACCACAATGCTGTGAAGCTTGAAATCAACCACAGGAAAAAGTCTGGAATACCTCCAAAAGCATGGAGGTTAAAGAACACCCTACTAAAGAATGAATGGGTCAACCAGGCAATTAGAGAAGAAATTAAACAATATATGGAAACAAACAAAAATGAAAAAACAACAAACCAAACGCTTTGGGATGCAGTGAAGGCAGTCCTGAGAGGAAAATACATTGCAATCCAGGCCTATCTCAAGAAACAAGAAAAATCCCAAATACAAAATCTAACAGCACACCTAAAGCAAATAGGAGCAGAACAGCAAAGACACCCATACCCAGCAGAAGAAGAGAAATAATAAAGATCAGAGTAGAAATAATATAGAATCTAAAAAAAACTGTAGAGCAGATCAATGAAACCAAAAGTTGTTTTTTTGAAAAAATAAACAAAATTGACAAACCTCTAGCCAGGCTTCTCAAAAAGAAAAGGGAGATGACTCAAATAGATAAAATCATGAATGAAAGTGGAATTATTACAACCTATGTCTCAGAAATACAAATAATTATCAGGGAATACTATGAAAAATTGTATGCCAACAAACTGGACAACATGGAAGAAATGGACAAATTCCTAAACAGCCACACACTTCAAAAACTCAATCAGGAGGAAATAGAAAGCTTGAACAGACCCATAACCAATGAAGAAATTGCATAAGTTATCAAAAATCTCCCAAAAAATAAGAGTCCAGGCCAGATGGCTTCCCAGGGGAGTTCTACCAGATGTTTAAAGCAGAGATAATACCTATCCTTCTCAAGCTGTTCCAAAAAATAGAAAGGGAAGGAAAACTTCCAGACTAATTCTATGAAGCCAGTATTACTTTGATTCCTAAACCAGACAGAGACCCACTAAAAAAAAGAAATACAGGCCAATATCCCTGATGAATATGGATGCAAAAATTCTCAATAAGATACTAGCAAATTGAATTCAACAGCATATAAAAAGAACTATTCACCATGACCAAGTGGGATTCATTCCTGAGATGCAGGGCTGGTTCAGTATTCACAAATCAATCAACGTGATACATCACATTAATAAAAGAAAAGATAAGAACAATATTATCCTGTCAATCGATGCAGAAAAAGCATTTGACAAAATTCAGCATCCTTTCTTAATAAAAACCCTCGAGAAAGTAGGGATAGAAGGAACATACTTAAACATCATGAAAACCATTTATGAAAACCCCACAACTAACATCATCCTCAATGGGGAAAAACTGAGAGCTTTCCCCCTGAGATCAGGAACACGACAGGGGTGTCCACTCTCACCGCTGTTGTTTAACATAGTGTTGGAGGTTCTAGCATCAACAATCAGACAACAAAAGGAAATCAAAGGCATCAAAATTGGCAAAGATGAAGTTAAGCTTTCACTTTTTGCAGATGACATGATACTGTACATGGAAAATCTGATAGACTCCACCAAAAGTCTGCTAGAACTGATACATGAATTCAGCAAAGTTGCAGGATACAAAATCAATGTACAGAAATCAGTTGCATTCTTATACACTAATAATGAAGCAACAGAAAGACAAATAAAGAAACTGATCCCATTCACAATTGCACCACGAAGCATAAAATACCTAGGGACAAATCTAACCAAAGATGTAAAAGATCTGTATGCTGAAAACAATAGAAAGCTTATGAAGGAAATTGAAGAAGATACAAAGAAATGGAAAAACATTCCGTGCTTATGGGTTGGAAGAATAAATATTGTCAAAATGTCAATACTACCCAAAGCTATCTACACATTCAATGCAATCCCAATCAAAATTGCACCAGCTTTCTTCTCAAAGCTAGAACAAGCAATCCTAAAATTTGTATGGAACCACAAAAGGCCCCAAGTAGCCAAAGTAACTTTGAAGAAGAAGACCAAAGCAGGAGGCATCACAATCCCATACTTTAGCCTCTACTACAAAGCTGTAATCATCAAGACAGCATGGTATTGGCACAAAAACAGACACATAGACCAATGGAATAGAATAGAAACCCCAGAACTAGACCCACAAACGTATAGCCAACTCATCTTTGACAAAGCAGGACAGAACATCCAATGGAAAAAAGACAGTCTCTTTAACCAATGGTGCTGGGAGAACTGGACAGCAACATGCAGAAGGTTGAAACTAGACCACTTTCTCACACCATTCACAAAAATAAACTCAAAATGGATAAAGGACCTGAATGTGAGACAGGAAACCATCAAAACCCTGGAGGAGAAAGCAGGAAAAGACCTCTCTGACCTCAGCCGTAGCAATTTCTTACTGGACACATCCCCAAAGGCAAGGGAATTAAAAGCAAAAATGAACTATTGGGACCTCATGAAGATAAAAGCTTCTGCACCGCAAAGGAAACAATCAACAAAACTAAAACACAACCAATGGAATGGGAAAAGATATTTGCAAATGACATATTGGACAAAGGGCTAGTATCCAAAATCTATAAAGAACTCACCAAATTCCACACCTGAAAAACATATAATCCAGTGAAGAAATGGGCAGAAAACATGAATAGACACTTCTCTAAAGAACACATCCGGATGGCCAACAGGCGCATGAAAAGATGCTCAACGTTGTTCCTCATCAAGTAAATACAAATCAAAACCACACTCAGATACCACCTCACACCAGTCAGAGTGGCCAAAATGAACAAATCAGGAGACTATAGATGCTGGAGAGGATGTGGAGAAATGGGAACCCTCTTGCACTGTTGGTGGGAATGCAAACTGGTGCAGCCACTCTGGAAAACAGTGTGGAGGTTCCACAAAAAATTAAAAATAGACCTACCCTATGACCCAAAAATAGCACTGCTAGGAATTTACCCAAGGGTTATAGGAGTACTGATGCATAAGGGCACTTGTACCCCAATGTTCATAGCAGCACTCTCAACAATAGCCAAATTATGGAAAGAGCCGAAATGTCCATCAACTGATGAATGGATAAAGAAATTGTGGTTTATATACACAATGGAGTACTACATGGCAATGAGAAAGAATGAAATATGGTTCTTTGTAGCAACGTGAATGGAACTGGGAGTGTTATGCTAAGTGAAATAAGCCATACAGAGAAAGACAGATACCATATGGTTTCACTCTTATGTGGATCCTGAGAAACTTAACAGAAACCCATAGGAGAGGGGAAGGGAAAAAAAAAGAGGTTAGAGTGGAAGAGAGCCAAAGCATAAGAGACTCTTAAAAACTGAGAACAAACTGAGGGTTGATGGGGGGTCGGAGGGAGGGGGTGTGGGTGATGGGTATTGAGGAGGGCATCTTTTGGGATGAGCACTGTCTGTTGTATGGAAACCAATTTGACAATAAATTTCATATATTGAAAAAAAATTAAAAAAAATAAAAACTCCAAGTGGCCATAAACAAAAATAAAAAATAAAAAATTTAACTGAGGTGACTTATGAGACAATATCAAGTGGAACAATATTGCATTACCAAAGTCCCAAGAGGAGAAGAGAGAAAGAAAGGGGGAGAAAACTTATTGGGAGAAGTAATGGCTCAAAACTTCCCTAAATGGAGAAAGTAAATGGACATCCACATCCATGAACACCAGAGAGTTCCAAATAAGTTGAACCCAGAGGCCAACAAAAAAATACATGGTCTTTAACTTGACATTTTAATGTAAAGAGGAAATCCTAAGAGCATCAAGGAAAAACACATTGTTATGGACAAGGGGAACCCCTATAAGACTATCATATTTTTTAGCAGATCCTTTGCAAGCCAGAAAGGAAGGGCATGATATATTCAAAATACTGAAAGAAAAAGCTTCCAACCCAAAATACTCTATCTGGCAAAGTCGTCATTGAGAATCAAAGAGTACAGTATTCCATCAAGCAACAACAAGGAGTCCATTACGACTAGACCAACTTCCTATGAAATGTTAAAGGAACTTCTTTATGCTGGAATGAAATGATGCTAATTATTAACAAATAAATATGAAAGTATAAATTTCACTGGTAAAGATAAATGGTAAAATTTGGAATAATTTTGTAAAGATAATGGAACAATTACATATAAAGTTAGTGTGAAGGTTAAAACATAAAATTAGTGAAAATAATTATAACCACAATAATTGGTTAAGAGATACAGAAGCCAAAAAAAATGTAAATTGTGAGATCAAAAACATATAATGTGGGGAGGTGGAAAATGTACAGTTTTAGAATTCATTTAAACTCAAGAAGCTACCAACTTAAAGCAGATTGTTATAATTTTAAGTTGTTATATGTTAGCCTTATGAAAACCACAAAGCACAAAGTAGTTAGACAAAATATAAAGTACGCATAAAAATACAAAAAATCATCAAATCACAAGACAGAATAAAAGAAAGAGACTGACTACAAAACTACCACAAAAAAATTAACCAAATGGTAATATGTGCATACCTATCAGTAATACTTTCAAATGTAAAGGGACTAAATTATGAAATCAAAAGACACAGTAACTGAATTAATAGAAAAACACAACTCATGTACATGCTGCCAACAAGAAAGTAAATTCAGATATAAGGACACACATAGACTGAAAGGGAAGGGATGTAAAAAGGATATTTCATGCGAATGGATCAAAGAAATCTGGGGTAGCTATATTTAGACAAACTAGACTTTAAAACAAGAATGTAATAAGAGATAAAGAGAGGCATTACAAAATGATAAAGAGAACATTCCAACAAGAGGGTATAATATTTATAAATGGTTAAAAACTCCACATAGGAACACCTAAGTATATAAAACAAAGACTAATATACCTCAGGGATAAGTATACAGCAGTACAATAATATTAAGGGTCTTTAATACCCCACTTTCACCACGTGGTAGATAATCTAGACATCATATGAATAAAAACACATTGGCATTAAATGACACATTAGACCAGATGGATCTAACAGATAGAACAGATAGAACAGATAGAACAGATAGAACGTTCTATCTGAAAGCAAGAGAATTATTAAGCACTTATGGAATAGTCTCCAGGACAGATCATATGTTAGGCCATATAACAAGCATCCATAAATTTAAGAAGATTGAAATACTGTCAAGGATCATTGTGGAACAAATGGTATGAAACAAGAAATCAAGTACCGGAAGGAAAGTGGAAAATCCACAAATATATGGAGATTAAACAACATGATACTGAACAGCCAAGAAGAGATCAAAAGAGAAAAAACAATACCTTGAGAGAAATGAAAATAGAAACACAACATCCCAAAACTTAAGGGATGCAAGAAAAGTATTTCTACGAGGGAAATACACAGGGATGAAGGTCTACCTCACACAAAAGAAAAATTGCAAATAAACTGCCTAAATTTATACCTCAAGGAACTAGAAAAAAAATCTCAAGTTAGAAGGAAGAAAATATCAAAGATAGCATGGAAATAAGTGAAATAGACACTAAAAGACAAGAAGACTAATATAACGAAGAGCCAATTTTTTAAATAAACAAAATTGACAAACACTTAGCTAGACTTAAGAAAAAAAAGAGGGAAGACTCAAATAAATATAATTTGAAATGAAAGAATAAACTTTACAACTATTACCACAGAAATACAAAGTATCATACACTACTATGACCAGTATATGCCAATACATTTGACACCTAGAAGAAATAGATAAACTCTTAGAAACAAAAAAACCTATTAAGACTGGACCATGAAAAATAGATACCTGAACAGAGAAATTACTAATAAGGAAAATGAATCAGTAATCAGAAATCCCCAACAAACAGAAAGTTCAGGAAAAGGATATCACTGGTGATGTGTACCAAACATTTAGAAAAAAATTAATACTGATCCTTCTCAAATTCTTCCAAAAATGGAACAGGAAGGAACACAGCTCATTTTGCAAGGCCAGCATTACCTTGATAACAAAACCAGACAAGGATGATACCAAAACCACAAGAAAGTTATAGGCTAATTGACCTGATGAACACAGATGCGTTCAAAAAAAATTAGTAAATTGCGTTCAACCATGCATTAAAAGGACCATACACCATGATCAATTGAGATCTATTCTAGGGATGCAGGGATGGCCCAACCTCTCCAACTCAATCAATATGGCACACCACATTAACAAAATTAAGGATAAAAATCTTAGAAGCCTCTCAATTGATACAGAAAAAGAATTTGACTAAATTCAACATGAGTTTATGATAAAAAAAAAAACCCTCAACAAACTAGGAATAGAAGAAATTGCTTCTTCATAGTTAATTTTGTATATGACAAGCCCATGACTAGCAGCATAATCAAAGATGAAAATCTGAAAGCTTTTTCACCAACATTATCAACAAGATAAGGTTTCCCACTCTCACCACTCCTGTTAAACATTGTACTAGAAATCCTACCTTGAGCAACTAGGGTAAGAAAAAGAAATAAAGGCATCCAAATTGAAAAGAAGTAAAACTGTCACTATTCGTGGATGATACTATATTCTATATAGAAAACTCAAAAGACTAACAAAAAAGTTATAATTAATAAACTAGGCACAGTTGCAGGCTACAAAATCAGCATACAAAAATCTGTTGCATTGTTATGTACTAATAATGAGCCATCAGAATGAGAAGTTTAGAGAAATATCCCATTTATAATTATATAAAAAATAATAAAATACCTAAGAATACATTTAACCAAGGTGGTAAAAGACCTGTGTACTGAAAACTATAAGCCATTGATGAAAGAATTTGGAGAGGACCCAAATAAATGGAAAACTATTTCATCCTCATGAAAATATAGTATTGTGAAAACATCTATACACCCAAAGCAATCTACAGATTTAATGCAATCCCTAAAAAAATTCTGATGACATTTTTTACAGAAACAGACCATACAATCCTAAACTTTGTATAGAATCATAAAGGACCCCAAACAGAGAAAGAAATCCTCAGAATGAGAACAAAGCTGGAGGCATCACACTCTCTGATTTCAAAATGTGTTAAAAAGCCACAATAATAACAATGGTATGGAGTTACCATAAAAATGGGCACACAGAAACAGGGAACAGAATAGAGAGCCCAGAAATAAACCCACACATATATGGTCAATTAAGTAATAACAAGCTAATATTTACTATAGAGAAAGGACAGTTTCTTCAATAAATGGTGTTAGGAAAACTCAACAGTCATATGCAAAAGAATGAAACTGTACCACTAACTTACACTACACACACACACAAATTAAACCAAATGAATTAAAGACTTGAATATAAGAACTAAAACCATAAAAATCCTACTATAAACCAGAGTGGGCAAATTCCTTGACATCAGTCTTAGCAATAATTGTTTTTTGGATTTGACACCAAAAACAGAGGCAATAAAAGCAGAAATGAGCAAGTAGAATTACATAAATGTCAACAGCTCCTGAACAGTAAAGGAAACCATGAAGAGAATGAAAAGGCAACCTATAGAATGAAAGTATTTACAAATTGTATATCTAAAATAAGGTTAATATACAAAATATATACATAACTCACATAATTTAATAGTAAAAAAATCTGATTACAAATGGGCAGAGGATTTGAACACACATTTTTCCCAAAGGCAACAAACAGATGGCCAACAGGTATATGAAAAGGTACTCAACATTACTAATCATCAGAAAATACAAATCAAAACTACAATGAGATGTCACCTCACGCTTGTTAGAATGGCTGTTGATCAAAAAGACAAGACATAACACGTGTTGGCAAGAATGTGGAGAAAAGAGAACCCTGGTGCACTGTTGGTAGGAACGTGAATTGGTGCAACCACTATGGAAAAGAGTATGGACTTTCTTCAAAAATTTAAAAATAGAACCACCATGGGCCACCTGGATGGCTCAGTTGGTTAAGCATCTGACTTTGGCTCAGGTCATGATCTCACTGCTCATGAGTTCAAGCCCCGGGTAGGGCTCTGTGCTGAAACTCGGAGCTTGCTTCAGATTCTGTCTCCATCTCTCTGCCCCTCCTCTGCTTGCACTCTGACTCACTCTCTCTTGCTCTCAAATATAAAATAATAAATAAATAAATAAATAAATAAAAACATTAAAAAATTAAAAAAAATAGAAGCACCACATGATTCAGCAATTCCACATCTTGGTATTCATCTAAAGAAAATGAAAGCACTAACTCAAAAAGATACATTTACTTCCATGTTCACTGCAGCAGTATTAGTCAAATAGCCAAAACTTGGAAGCAAACTAAGGGTCTATATGTAGATGTTTGAAAGGATAAAGAAGATGCGGAGTGAGGGTATGTCATAGAACATTATTCAGCCAGATAAAAGAACAGAATCTTGCCATTTATGACCACATGGGTGGACCTTGTGGGCATTTCGCTAAGTGAAATAAGTCAGGCAGAGAAAGAGAAATATAGTTTGATCTCACTTAGGTGTGGTATCAAAAAAAACCACACAGAAACAGAGAAGAGACTGGTGTTTTGGGGGGGGGGTGAAGAAGGGCATAATGAGCGAAGGATAAAAAAAATGTACAAGCTTCCAGTTATAAAATAAATAAGTCATGATGACAGGATGTGCAGCATGGTGACTATAGTTAGTGATACTGTATTGCGTTATTTAAAAGTTGCTAGAAGAGCAAATATTAAAAATTATCGGAAGTGGGGCACCTGGATGGCTCAGTTGGTTAAGCATTTGACTTTGGCTCAAGTCATTTTCTCTCCAAAATAAATAAATATTAAAAATAAAATGAAAAAATTCATAATAAATAAAATTTGTAACTGTGTATAATGACAGATGTTAACTAGACTTATTGTGTTGATGATTGCACAGTGTATACAAATAATACATCAGCACGCTGTATATCTGAAACTAAGATAATGTGACATGTCAATTATCTCAATACAAAAAATAAAAATGTATAAATAAAAGCAAAAGCCAGCAAAATATAAATGGTAGCTATTCTTCTAACTTTTGTGATTTTTAGGACAATAATAAGATTCTAAAGGCATTGCAGAACGTAATATAATTTACTGTGTTTCTATATTATGATAAATTAAACCTTTCATAGGCATCAATTACTAATATATGTGTGCATACCAATATGGAAACACAATTATAGCAAAAGAAACATGGAAGAAAAATACAAATTATAAACGTAACACCAAAATTTTGTAGCTGTACATTTTTCCAAATGAAAACATTTCACCATGAAGTTTTATTGAAATTAATTTCATAAGATTTTTTTTGTGGCAGAATTTTGTACAGAATTTTAAAGGAGACGGTAAGGGAGGAATTTGGAGGAAAGAGAGAGACATAAATAGGTTATTGAGGCTTGTAGGCAGGGAAAATACATGTTGCTAGATTAAGAACTTGGGCGGGAGCTTGTAACATATGGTAGAGTACCATGAGTTTATATTTTTGCCTAATGTACAATATTTGACTAACATGCTCTACAAATTTTATGCTTTCATAAGTTTTTCATCCCCATCCAGGGGTTCTTTCTTGATGTATCGGCTTGAGAACTAATTTTCTGTTTCCAGGAAATACACCAAGTAAGTCCAGCCCTAAACTATAGTGTAGAATTATTGTTGTCTTAGAGTCACATTGGACCTGAAATATCTCCTTCGCTTTTTATCTTTCAGATTTTTAGTTACTTTCCACTGTGTTCCTTGGGGCCCCCATACACTCATATTTCAAAAATCAGTCAAGAATTTGAGGGGCATATATACCAATTTTGGACTTCCATTTCCTGAACTATCTTGCTCAGTCTTTTCCTCCTCAGCTTCTAGCCTTCTGGCAACACAAAATTCTTTCCTCTGACACCTTCAGCCAAAAAAAAAAAAAAAAAGGAATTTTCTACTTGAGTTTAGTTGGCCCATGCTAGGTGAACTGAAGATTGTACTCTGAACCATATAAATATAGCTCTCACTCTGTTTTCTTTCCTTCTTTTAAAGGTCAAATCATTTCCAGTTGCTGCCACTATTTAGTTGTGCTTCAATGCCTTCAAATAGTTGTGTTTTAGAATATTTTGTTCAGAGTTTACAAATGTTATGAGAGAGAGGTGTAGTCTGATATAACCTATTACCAGAACATGGAGTGATTTTAAACTTCGGAGATATTATACAATTGACTTCTGAATCTAGTTTTGCTAATGAGCAATACACTTTGGTCTAATTATCATTTTTATAGGTAAATTCTGATTGCTTTTTAATTGCTCTCATTTTCAATGGTTTTCTTCAATTTTCCTAAAAGGTATCTAGCTTTTTTTTTTTAATGTTTATTTATTTTTGATACAGGCAGAGCATGAACGGGAAAGGGGCAGAGAGAGAGGGAGACACAGAATCCAAAGCAGGCTCCAGGCTCTGAGCTGTCAGCCCAGAGCCCAACACAGGGCTTGAACCCACAAACCATGAGATCCTGATATGAGCCCAAGCAGACACTTAATCAATTGGGTCATCCAGGTGCCCCCTAAAATGTGTCTAGCTTTAAGGTGTGTATGTGTGAGAGAAAGACAGGCAAAGAGAGATGACTCTGTTTACTGCTTCAACCTCAGAATAATTTTTTTCTTCATTCTGAAATTTTTTTTAAGTTTATTTTGAGAGAGAGACAGTGTGAGTGGGAGAGGGGTAGAGAGAGAGGGAGACAGAGCATCCCAAGCAGGCTCCATGCTGCCAGGGCAAAGCCCAACATGGAGCTTGAACTCACCAAACCATGAGATCATGACCTGGACCGGAACCAAGAGTCAGACACTTAAGTGTCTAATTTTGCACCCTAATTTTGCAATTAGTTTTTTTAAATATTTTATTTATTTTTGAGGGAACACAAGCAGAGGAGGGGCAGAGAGAGGGGGACAGAGGATCTGAGTGGGCTCTGCGCTGACAGCAGCAAGCCCCATATGGGGCTTGAACTCATGAACCATAGGATCATGACCTGAGCCGAAGTCAGATGCTCAACTGATTGAGCCACCAAGGTGCCCTGCAATATTCTTAATTATCTCTTTGAATATAATCTCTCACAGTTTTCACTGGGAACTGAATTACTGCAATAGCCTCATAATAGGCCTCCAAGCTTCAACTTGTCTTCTTTCAGTGGTCCACTCCCTATATACCAGTTGGAAGGATCCTTTCACATGAATCTGGTCTCAAATGGCATTCCTTTGCTTTTCAAGACCCACAAATGCCTCCATACTTAATTAACTTACTTTATAATTCTTACAGTTCCTTACATGATATGGTATCTGACCTCAACTCCTATTCCTGTTTCTCACAGTCTCTCTCTTCCTACCTCCTTGCTTATTGTGGAACATATCACACTTGCCCCCAACATAGGGCCTTTGTTCTAGATCTTCCTTCTACCTGAAGTACAACTCTAATACCTATCTGTTTGACTAAATCCCTTAGTCCTTTCAATATTTTCTTTCAAATTCCTCAATGAGTCCTTTCCTGAACACTCTGTCAAATACTGTAATAGGTCCCTACTCTCACACCTGGCTAAGATGTAAATTTCCAAAGAATGGGAGTCTATTTTGTTCACAGATGTATGCAAGTGCTTTGAATGCAGGCTGGCACATAGAATATAAATATTTATTGAATGAGTAAATGCGTGATAGGTCTCATCAATCTATTTACCATGTCTCTTCACTATTCCTTTATAGTTTTGCTATCTATCTTGTGTTGCATCCTGAGTGATTCCCAAAGCTAGCTATCAAAGTTTTAAACCTTCTTCTGGATGTAGTCTGCTGCTTATATCGTTCATTAACATCTAAAATATTTATAACTATTTTTATAGCAACAATTCTTTTTTTCCTTTCAATATTTTACTTCTTTTTACTGACTTCGGGTTTCTGTGCCTTACTATTTCTTCTTGTGGATGTTAAATATGCTTAATGTATCCTCCAAATGGTTTTATTATATTTAGTTCTTGATGTAAGAATAATTATTTTTCTTTCTGAAGTGTTTCTTCCGGGAGTGTCTGGGTTGCTCAGTCGATTGAGCATCTCTCTCTCTCTCTCTTTTTTTTTAACATTTATTTTTTTATTATTTATTCATTTAAATGTTAGTTTTTGAGAGCAAGAAAGAGAGAGAGAGAGAGAGAGAGAGTGTGAACTGGGGAGGGCGAGATAGAGAGAGGGAGACACAGAATATGAAGCAGGCTCCAGGATCTGAGCTGTCAGCACAGAGCCCAACACGGGGCTCAAACCCACAAACCGTGAGATCATGACCTGAGCCAAAGTTGGATGCTTAACTGACTGAGCCACCCAGGCACCCCTTATTTATTTTGAGAGAGGGAGGTAGAGAGAGCAAGAGCACACAAGCCAGGGAGGGGCAGAGAGAGAGAGAGAGACACACACACACAGAATCAGAACAGGCTCCAGGTTCTGAGCTGCCAGTGCAGGGCCTGATGTGGGGCCAAACCCATGAACGAGGAGATCATGAACTGACCCAAAGTCAGATGCTTAAATGACTGAGCCACTCAAGCACCCTGAGGGTCTCTTAATTTTGCCTCAAGTCATGGTCTCACAGTTCATGGGGTTCAAGTACCACATCAGGCTCTGCACTGACAGCATGGAGCTTGCTTGGGATTCTTTCTCTCCCTCTGTCTCTGGCCCTCCCCCGCCTATTTTTTGCCTTTCTCTCTCTTTATCTCAAATAAGAAAATAAAAAAAAAAACATTTAAAGTGTGTCTTCTTAATAGTGTTATTCTTCATTAGGTGATATGTAATTTTGACTGTGAACTCATCTTCAGAGGGGTTGTTTTCCATGCAATCTCTCTATTTTCTGTTCTATGGCATTTTTATCACCTTTCTATGATTTTGTTTATTTGGTACTCTCAGGATTCTGTGTAGTTGTCCCCTTTCTAAACTAGTTTTAAATTAATTTGTTTGCGTGGAATAAGTGAAAAATACCTCTTAGCTTTAAGTAAGGCACAACTGCAAGAGGAAGAATCCTCTTTCGCCTTTAAAATATTAGCTCTTTGCTCCTGGGGTATGTCAAGTTTCACTAGCATCACACCCTTACACGTTCAGTCTCTGCTCAACTCACACTTTCAGTCTTCCCAATCCTATTCCTCCCTGAAACTTCACTATTCCTGTTTCTTATTTTCACATCTGCCTATGTTTTTCCCCCAAGTTTTTATTTAAATTCCAGTTAGTTACCATACAGTGTGATATTAGTTTCAGGAGAACTTAGTGATTCATCACTTATATACAACACCCAGTACTCATCACAAGTGAGCTCCTTAATACTCATCACCCACTTAACCCATGCCTTATCCTTTACCCCCAGCAGCTGTCAGTTCTTTCTCTATAATTAAGAGTCTGTTTGATCATTTGCCTCTTTCTCCTTTAACCACCGGATTCATTTATTTTGTTTCTTAAATTACACATATGAGTGAAATCATATGGCATTTGTCTTTCTCTGACTGACTTGTTTTGCTTACCATAATACACTCTGAATCCATCAACGTAACTGCAAATGGCAAGGCTTCATTATTTTTTGGCTGAGTAATATTCTCTCTCTCTCTCTCTCTCTCTCTCTCTCTCTCTCTCTCTCTCTCTATATATATATATATATATATATATATATAAATAATTATACACACACACACACACACACACACACCTTCTTTATCCATTCAGTCAATGGACATTTGGGCTTTTTCCATAATTTGGCTGTTGTTGATAATGCTGCTGTAAACACTGGGGTGCATGTGCCCCTTGAATCAGTATTTTTTATCCTTTGGATAAATATCTAGTAATGCAATTGCTGGATCACAGGGTAGTTCTATTTTTCACATTTTGAGAAACCCCCATAGTGTTTTCCAGATTTGCTGCACCAGTTTGAATTCCCACCAACCATTTAAGAGGGTTCTCCCTTTCTCTGCATCCTCACCAACACCTGTTGTTTCCTGTGGGGTTTTGTTTAATGTGTTTTTTTTTTTAATTTATTTTTGAGAGAGAGAAGAACAGAGTGTGAGGGGGCCAGGGGCAGAAAGAGAAGGAGACACAGAATCTGAAGCAGGCTCAAGGGTCCAAGCCTGATGTGGGGCTTTATCTCATAAACTGTGAGATGATGACCTAAGCCAAAGTTGGATGCTCAGCCCACTGAGCCACCCAGGTGCCCCTCCTGTGTTATTAATTTTAGCCATTTTGACAGGTGTTAAGTGGTTCTTCTTGTGGTTTTGATCTGTATTTCCCCGATGATGAGTGATTTTGGACATCTTTTCAAGTGTCTGTTAGCCATCTGTATGTCTTCTCTGGAAAAATGTCTGTTCATGTCTTCTACCTATTTCTTAACTGGATTATTTGTTGTTTTTTTTTTTTTTTTTTTTTTGGTGGTGTTGAGTTTGATAAGCTCTTTATAGATTTTAATACTAACCCTTTATCAGATATGCTATTTACAAATATCTTCTCCCATCCCATCAGCTGCCTTTTAGTTTTGTTGATTGTTTCCTTCACTGTGCTTTTTGTCTTGATGAAGTCTCAATAGACCTTTTTCACTTTTCTTCCCATTGCCTCTGGAGACATATCTAGTAAGAAGTTGTTGTGGCCAATGTTAAAGAGGTTGTTGCCTGTGTTCTCCTCTAGGATTTTGATGGCTGCCTGTCTTACATTTATGTCTTTCATCCATTTTGAATTTATTTCTGTGTATGGTGTAATAAAGTGGTCTAGTTTCATTCTTTTGCATGTTGCTGTCCCATTTTCCCAAAGCCATTTGTTGAAGAGACTCTTCTTTTCCACTGGCTATGTATTTTTAATTATTTTACTAAGTATATATATGTGTTTGAAGCTTGAGGAGAACTTTTCCTCATCTTTTCATAGGAAGTCACCTATCTGATTAGCTATACATAAATTGACACACATACCCTTGACACAATATGCTGTAGTCACACTAAATTTCTCATTTCTTTTTTTTTTAATTTCTCATTTCAAAAGCACCATGAACATTTTTTTACTTTATGACTTCACACATGCACTTTATTCTTCTTGTAATTGTCGTCTTTAATTCCCATTCCTAAATTCTTCCTGGAAAACTCATATATAACATTAAACACCGAATGAAAGTCTCCTTTGTGTAGATATCACTGAATCTCCCACATACAGTAAATTGCCCTATATACTAGGCATTTATATGTCTGCCCTCTAGATCAGACTATCCATACTTTAAGAACAGAAGAAAAATGTTACGCTTTCCTCCATAAGTGCTCATCACAATTACTTAATAAATGATTTAAAAAATAAAATTCAATTTAAATTGTGAGTTAATTTTTGGAAACAGTATTAGGAATAGCTTTCTTCCTTTAAATCTAACTATTATGAAATATAATGCACTTCCAAGAAATAATGTGTTTTGGCACATTCTAGCTGTTGCCATTTGCCTTTTTCATTGTAGAAATTATAAGTATGAACTCTCAAACATGGACTAAGTCAAACATGAAATAAAGGATAAGATTTCCACATCTATTCTCTGAACTACAGAAAAGAGATAGTTATTGATTATTCTACTCTGTATATTAAAGAGAATCACAACTCAAATTTTATCATCTGCTTCTTACATTCCTTATTAGCAAAATTAATTGGATATTTAAAACAATCTCAAAACAGTTGAAGTCAATTTACACTTATAAAATTAAAACAGGTTTCCCCCAAACATAAAGAAATGGTATATAGATCACCAATTTTAAGTAACAAGAAAATCAAGCTCTTTTCATTTTAAATACAAAGAAATTGTCTATCTTATCCAATCATAAATTTCTTTCATGGGAAAATTTAACCTCATTTTAAAATGATTCTTTGTTCCAGATGAATAATAAAATATATGTAGGTACGAAAATTATGCTTTAAGAATTACTCTTAGGCTACCAATGTAAATGTACATTTCACTTCACATCATAAACCCAGAGTGAGTTTGAAGAGAAGACATCTCAATGCATAGTATCAGTCAAATATAAAAGGTTGATATGTAGTCTGATGATGGTGAAAAAGTGTGTATCTACCATGCACCCAGGCATTCCATAGAACAACATGAACCTAAATATATATGGACATTTAAATTTGTCAGTTTATACAAAATGACTAATATTCAATTTCAGTTAAAAGCCATCTTGGTTGGGTCACTACATATGTATCTCTACATGTTTATCACATACAGTCTAATTACATATGTGTGCACATGTGTGTGTTTACATATATATATACATATACATACATATATATGTATTTATATATATCCAGAGTCAAATAAATAACTCAACTATGTGAAGACAGAAAAAAAAATGTGACATTTTCCTTCCCACTTCCAACAAGACTCTCAGACTTAGCACTACTGTGGGAATGGGAGACCCTAGGCTGTCTTTAAGTCTGGCTTCAAGCATTGCATTGTGCTTTCTCTCCAGCGAACTGGGTCAGATAATAGAGGTAAGTGTCAGAGAAGACAGGGAAAAGACCGGAAAGCTGAAGATACTGGGAAGAGGTTGGACTACAGAGATCTATGCGTCTGTGACAGAGGCTCTACTAAAGGCCACCATTTTCCTTGGTTCCTAAGAGGTAAGAGAGAATTGGATCTATGTACTGAGTCCTTCCTCTGAATGGGAATTAGTAAAAGTTCAGGAATGATGAAAAATAGTATATCATTTTCTATTATGATATAGGAACGCATGCTTTATTAATGAGAGCAATTCAAGAGAAGGCAAATAACATTAGAATAAGGGACTTCAAAAAAAAGAGGAAAAAGAACAATTAGAATTTGATCAAACCATCATTTTTTAAGTTCATTTATTTATTTTGAGAGAGTGTGTGTGAATATGAGTGGGGGAGGGGCAGAGAGACAGAGAGGCAGATAATCCCAATTAGACTCCATCCAGTCAGTTCAGAGCCCCATGCAGAGCTCCATCTCATGAACTGTGAGATCATGACCTGAGCCAAAATCAACAGTCAGACGCTGAACCAACTGATTCAGATGTGAATCAAACCATCATTAAAAAAAAAAAAGCAAAGAGGTGCCTGGGTGGCTTAGTCAGTTAAGCACCCAACTCTTGATTTTGGCTCACATTATGACCTCATGGTTTGTGAGTTTAGCCTTGCATTGGGTTCCACACTGCCACTGTGGAGCCTGCTTGGGATTTTCTCTCTCCTTCTCTTTCTCTCTGCCCCTCCCCTGCTCTTTCTCTTTCTCAAAATAAATAAACTTTAAAAAAATTTAAAAAAAAATTAAAAAGTGAAAATAATAAAAGTTAAAATGTTTAATTATATATAAAGATGGTAGGAATAAATCTAATGTGTGTCATGATATTTCATGTTAAAGATTTGAGGTTTCTTATTAACGGGAAAGTTACAATGCATTAAAGAACAGAATGAAGTTTTGTATTGTTACAAAGAAAACAATTAAAACAAGGGAGTAGAAAATGTTGAAAATTAGGAGACATACACAAATAGGTAACTTCCATAATCTCATTCTGTATAATACATTGACAACACCAGAGAAGAAATGACTGAATAATTCATTATACGTGACACAGTGCTGTATCACTGATTTGTAAGGATTTTAGCCAATTATGTTTAGTAATAAAAATAAGATTCATAAAATATTGATATGTGTTCCCTTTTGATATATAAAAAGATGACAGAAATTCTATATATATTTACATATTTTGTGGAAACATGGAAGACACAATCACCATTGTTAATATGGGTTTACTGGGACTAATATTAGTGAATTACTGAAATTTAAAAAAAATGATAAACTTTAAAAATTAAAATACTTTTCTAAAAAAACAGTTAAAGACTAAAATATTTAAGAAAAATGTAACCACAAGAAATAAAAAGGAAATTTTAGCATGAAAAGTACGAATAAGAATCGACAAAATTTATAAAGGAAAAATGTAATATCAGAATAAAATGTGAACTGGAAGAACTTAATAGCAAAAAATAGTATGAATTAATCTCTTAGAGGAATGTTTAATGCATTAACATTTAGAACCTAAATATATAAAGCAAAATTAACAGACCAAAAGGGAGAAATAAACATCAATACAATAATTCATACAATAATAATAATAATTGGGATCTTAATATCTGACTTACATCAACTGATAGATCCTCCAGACAGAAAATCAATAAATATTTACCTTAAATGACTCATTGTACAGAAGTACTTAACAGTTACATACAGAACATTCCATCCCACAGCAATAGCATACACATTCTTCTTAAGCATATATGGAATATTCTCCAGGATAGATCATATGTTAGGCCACAAAACAGCTCTTGGTTAATTTGAGAATATAAACATTGTATCAAGTATCTCTTCCAACCAAATTATGCAAATGGTGTAGCACTAGACATCAATTAAAAGAAGAAAACTTGAAAATTCACAAATATGTGGATATTAAACAACATGACACTGAACATAGGTCAAGGACAACATCAAAAGAGAAAAAAAGTATACCTTGAGACCAATGAAAATGGAAATACAACATCCCAAAACTTATGAGAAGCAGCAAAAGCAGTTCTTAAAGGGAGTTTTATGGTATTAGATGCCTATCTCATGAGACAAGAAAATTTACAGGTAAAATGCCTAACTTTACACCTTAAAGAATGAGAAAAGAGAACAAACAAATCCAAGGTCAGTAGAAGGAAAGAAATAATCAGAGAAGAAATAAATGAAATAGAGACTGAAAAGACAAAAGAGAAAATAAATGAATCTTAGAGCTAGTTTTTTTCATAATAAACTGATGAACTTCTAGCTAGTTATGAAGAAAAATAAAGGACTAAAATAAATATTATCAGAAATGAAATAGATATTACATCTGATACAACAGAAATACAAAGGATCTTAAGACAGATGTGAACAGCTATAAGCCAACAAAATGAACAATCTAGAAATAAAATATGATAAATTTTTAGAAATGCAGTATACTAAAACTGAATCATGAAGAAATAAATGTCAAACAAATTGATTACTAATAAGGAGATTGAATCAGTAGTCAGAAACCTTCAATAAACAAAAGTCCAGAACAAAGTGGCTTCACTGGTGAAGTCTACCAACTACCTGAAGCATAGTTAATACCCCCTTCCTCAAACTGTTCCCAAAAATATAGGAAGAAGAAACACTTTCAAACTCATTTTGCAAGGCCAGCATTACCCTGATACCAAAACTAGTCAAAGCTGCCACAATAAAAGAAAATTATATGCCAATATCCCTGGTGAACACAAATTCAAAATCCTCAATATTTATTTATTTATTTATTTATTTATTTATTTATTTATTATTAATTTATTTATTTATTATATTTATTAGCAAACCAAATTCAACAGTACATTCAAAGGATCATATACCATGTTCAAGAGGGATTTATCCTAGTAAGGATGGTTCAACATCCACAATCGTGGTACACATTAACAAAATGAAGGATAAAAATCATATAATCATCTCGATATACAAGAAGCATTTGACTAAATTCAACACTAGTTCATGATAAAAAAAAAACCCACAAAACTCTCAAAACCCTAGCAATAGCAGAAATTACCTCTACATAATTAAGGCCATACATGACAAGCCCACATCGAGCATCAAAATCAAGGGTAAAAAGCTGAAAAATGTTCCTGTAATATCAGAAACAAGACAACGATATACACTCTAATTATTTTTATTCAACAGAATGCTAGAAGTTTTAGCTGCTGCAGGCAGACAAAAAGAAATAAAAGACTTGAAAATTGAAAATGAAGAAGTAAAACTGTCATTATTTGCAGATGATATGATATGGAAAATCCAAAAGACTCCATCAAAAAACTCTAATAAATAAATTCAGTAAAGTTGCAAGATATAAAAATCAATATACAGAAATATATTGAATTTCTATACACTAATAATGAATTATCAGAAAGGGAAATTAAGAAAACAATCCCATTTATAATTGCATCAGAAAGAATAAAGTACCTAGGAATAAAAATTGAAGATGACAGAATAAAGTGAAAGGATATTCCATGATCCTAGATTGAAAAAAATAATATTGTGAAAATTTCCATGCCATCCAAAGCAATCTATAGATTCAATGCAATCCCTATCAAAATTCAAATGGCATTTTTCACAGAAAGATAACTAATAATCCTAAATTTGTATGGAAACACATACACACACACACACACACACACACAAACACACACACAAAGAAAAAAAAGAAAGAAAAAGAAAAAAAGAAACCTAATAGCCAATCCAATCTTGATTCAGAAGAACAGTGCTAGAGGCTTTATGACCCCTGATTTCAAACAATACTATAAAGCTATGGGAATCAAAACAGTATGGTTTGTTATAAAAATAGACAAAGAAATTAAAAAACAGAATAGAGCCCAGAAATTAACCCACACATACATCATCAATTAATTTACTACAAAGGAGCCAAAAATATACAATGGGGCAAGGGCAGTCTCCTCCGCAAGTGATAATGGGAAAGTAGGATACACATGCAAAACAATGAACTTAGATCGCTATGTTACACCACATATAAGAGTTAACTCAAAATGGATTATGGATCTGAGCATAAAACCTGGAACCATAAAACTCCTTGAAGGAAACATGGGCAGTAAAGTCCTTGACACTGGTCTTGACAATTATTTTTTGGATTTGACACCAAAAGCAAAGGCAACAAAAACAAATATAAACAGTGGGACCACACCAAACTAAAAAGCTTTTGCATAGCAAGGGAAGCCATCAACAAAATGAAAAAGCAATGTACCAAATGAGAGAAAGTATTTGCAAATCATGTGTCTGATAAAGGGTTAATATCCAAAATATATAAAAATCTCCTACAACTCAACAGCAAAAAAAGATGACCAACCAACTAACAAGCAGATTAAAAAAACTGGCAGAGTATCTGAATAGGCGTTTTTCTGAAGAAGACATATGGAATGGCTAAGACGTACATGAAAAGATGCTCAACATCAATAATCATCAGGGAAATGCAAACCAAAATCACAATGAAATTATAACCTCGCATTTGTTAGAATAGCTATTATCAAAAAGATAAGAAAGAATAAGTATTGGTGAAGAGATGGAGAAAAGGGAACTTATTTGCTATGTGTTTAGCCACTACGGAAAACAGTATAGCGGCATCTCAAAAATGAAAAATACAACTACCATGATCCAGCAATTCTACTTCTCAGTGTTTATCCAAAGGGAAAAAAAAAACATCAACTCAAAAAGATATGTGCACTCCATTTTTATTAACATGTTGTTTTAACAGTCAAGACAAGGAAGTAACCTAAGTATTCATCATTGGATGAATGGTTAAGGAAACTATACTACACACACACACACACACACACACACACACACACAGGAATATTATTCAGCCATAAAAGAGAATAAAATCTTGCCATTTGTAACAACATGGATGGTTTACAAATCTCACAGGTGTAATCTCAAAATAATAAAAGTAAGCAACAACAACAAAATGCCAAGCTCATAGATACCAAAAACAGATTGATTCACAGTTGAGAGAGTGAAGGTGGAGTGGGGAGTATGCAAAATGGGTGAAGGTAGTCAAAAGTTACAAACTTCCAGCTGTAAAATAAGTCATAGTGATATAATGTACATGATGACTCTAGTTAATACTGTATTGTATACACGAAAGTTGCTAAGAGAGCAAACCTTACATGTTCTTATCACAAGAAAAAAATTTGTAACTATATATGGTGATAGATGTTAATTGGATTTATTACATATACATATACATATGTATATACATATACATATGTATATACATATGCATATGTATACACATATACATATGTATATACATATACATATGTATTTACATACACATATGTATATACATATACATATACATATGCATATACATATACATATGTATATACATATGCATATATACACATACATATGCATATGTATGCACATATACATATACATATGTATATGCATATGCATATACATAATGCATAATGCATAATGTATGTATGTATACATGTATACATAATGTATATACATATACATATGTATATACATATACATATACATAAATATCCAATCATTATATTATATACCTGAAATTAATTTGATATTCTCTATTAACTCTATCTCAATACAAATTTTCTTTAAAAATAATTAATGCAGTAACTTATAATTATTTGGATAGGTTTTGTTTTAATTATTTCATTATTTTTTGTTTGGACCTTTTCTTGTTTTGTTGTCATCCTCTATTTCGTTGGCATTTTCATCCAACTGGCTGCTAATTTTCTTCACAGTTTGTATTCTATTACATTGACTTCTGCTCTTTATTATTTTCTTCCTATAGTTTTGGGTTTGCCCTTGTTTATCTACCTTCTTAAAATAATGTCAGGTCTTAACAATTTTCTTTTGTAATCTAAGCAATTAAATATACATAGTCATTGAGCACTGTCATGAGAGTTCCTTCAAAGTACCTGGCAGGGCCATCTCAGGTCTGACCCTTATGAACTTTTTCTTTGAAAAACAAGCCACATTATTCTGGTTCTTTTCATGCCAAATACTTTGAATTGTATTATTTACATTTGGAAGGTTTATTTGTGGAGTCTCTGGCTTCATATTCCTCCAAATAGGGTAAGAATATTAACTTTCTTAAGTTACTTTCAACCTGTCTTTCCCGTGAGGGGCAGCAGTTCAAAAATCAGCAAGTCATTTTTGCCAAAGGCCAAGCTGATTTGAGTCTGCTTCAATGCTCCATGAATCGCAGCTCAGCAAGAAAGTTAGGAAGAATTTATACATAGTATTTGGGACTCTTCTTTGCTTGATCTTTATTTTTCAGATCACTCCCTCTTCCCTTTCTAGCTATTCCAGTTTCCCTTCGTTGGTTGTGTTTGTTGATGAAGTAGGTGGTGTGTACCAACTGAGTTTTAGTACCTTGAACCATGCCCTGTTGTTTGCCCTCAGGAAAGCCAAAACTTGGGTAATTTACAATATCAATCCCTTCTTCAAAATCCCTTCCAACATCTACATGCTTTTGCACATAACATACCGTATTGTTTCATTTTGTATTTTTTTTACTTTTTTGTTTTGTTTTTGGTTTTTTTTTTTGAGACAGAGAGAGACAGAGCATGAGCAGGGGAGGGGCAGAGACAGGGGGAGACACAAAATCTGAAGTGGTCTCCAGGCTCTGAGCTGTCAGCACAGAGCCAGATGCGGGGCTCGAACTCACAGACCGCGAGATCATGACCTGAGCCAAAGTCGGGCGCTCAACCGACTGAGCCACCCAGGCGCCCTTCATTTTGTATTTTTTTTCAGGATTTTAATTTGTTACCTTTTGGGGAAGCGCTTTGTTACAGGAGTTTATTCCATAATGCTAGAAACCAAAATCTTGGAGCAATTCTTTAAAACTATCTTTTGTAGACAACATGGCAATTTCCTACATTAACTGTATAGAACATGATTTTTTTTAAAAAAAGAATCTTACCACCTAACATCTAAATTTATTAAGTTTTCATTTCCATTATAAGGTAATCTGTGTATTGATTTTTTTCCAAGTAGCAATAAGAAATATTAAAGCAGTATAATCTAGAAAGACATGATAGGTTGTGTAATTTATTTGTTATTGGAAAAAATATAATTACGGTCTCTGTAGTATAGAGCTACCTATATTTCTTTGGAACAATGTTCAAATTCTCATTGTTTACCACAGTAGCTTAAATAGCAAGCTTTAAGATGAAGCATCGCAAACATATTGCAGTTTAGATATTCCATTCACTTGCATTAATACAAACCACATAGATGTTGAACGAAATAAAATATATAGTAAGCTAATATGGAAAGTGATATAAGAAAGGGGACTCTTGGTATATTCTCTCATACTTAGACCTCTATAATACTATTTGGATATATATTCAGAGGCATCATAAGATAGCTGTAATTTAGAGTTGTCACATGCAAATGGCAAAATTGTTAATGAGATATTATTTCAGAACAGTTTCATTTTGGTGAACATTTATTTTTGCCCAATACTAAATTTTACAATTATATATCAAAGACTGCATTTAAGCTTCATATAGCTACTCATTTTCAGTTTTACAGCAAATTATTCCTCATTTTTTAATAATTTCTTCGTGATATAAGGAATGAATCAAGATAAAAAAAATGAAGAAATTGTAAGTTCTATTTGGGCTTAAGGGATTAAACTGCATTACAGTAAACTTAAGCCATTTTAATGAAAACATGTTCAAGAAGTATTCCATCTACTTTTCTGTTTGATTCTCTTCTAGTGGGAGCACAAGATGACATGAAGGCACAGTCAGATGCTTTAGAACCATTAGGTGGGAAAAACAGTCTCTTCATTTGTATATGAGGTCTATTGTTTTAAAACTTTATTTCTTTCAAACGAAAGATTATTTGTAATATGGTAAGTATGAGAATGGTGTACATTCTCCTTTATCAGTATCACCGTGGCAATGTTGAAGTTGGGAGAAACACTGTAATAAGAGCTTTCCAAGGGATATGTGTATGCAGAGGACAGATGGGTAGACTAACTGAACTAAATGTATTATAATCTGCTTCGACATTGGTTGAATGTCAGCCAACAACATAGATACACGGCCACTGAGTGCCAAGCACAAGGGTTAAACACCCTCCATACATAGCATGGCAGTACATTGTTTTAAGACAAAAATTGAGTGAATTGTACAATTTATAGCATCTTTCCTCAAGTGGTGGTTTTAGTTAAGTCCCAGATGTAGCTGTGGCATTACATTTGTTTTAATTGTATAAACAAACCCTTTACCCCACCTTGCAATTCCTCTACTGTTATGTGACAAATTTTTCAGCTCATTAAGAATAGGAATTTAAAAACCTCAAAATTGGCCTTTTGGTTGTGGTTTTCGACAGATGGAAAAAAAAAACAGCAATGAAAATAAATTGGGATGTTTAGCCACAGGTAACATCAGCACGGGGGAGGGGGGGGATAGAAAATAAAAATTTCTGCTCAGATTGATATAATACAAAAGGCTTAATAGGCAGATAGACATCATCTCTACTATAAGCATTCTGGCTAATTGGAAATGGAATTTAAGTTGCTTGGAATAAGGTCAGGTTACGTGATCCAAACATAATGGTGTATAACTCTTGAAAAAAAACAATCTGCTTTCTAACATGACAAGAATGATTTGCAGTTAATAATAGAGGGGGAAAGGCCAGTCTTCTCAGACACCCTTGACTTCACCTAGGACAAAAAAGAAATCACTTCTGTGGCTGTGAGCTACTTACTTTCTTCCTGGTCATTATTGCTTAGTTATATTTTAGTGATGAAATCTATCATTACTGACTTTATTGACATTAAAGTTGAATTATTTGTGTGCCTGGTGAATAAAAACAGCATTATGCCTGCATTCATATTGCTGAGTACTTGAGAAAGCAAGTGTAGTTCCAACTTAATTGTCTTTTGCTGGTTCACTTACCCTCTAATCTCAGTTTGAAAAACATATTACTCCTTTACCAAGTCAGATGGTAATGGAGAACTGTGAACTCTCAAGTGTTTGCTTGTTGTTATTGTTTGATGTTGTAGATCAAGGAATTTAAATTCATTTATAATTTTCAAATATTACTACCAGAAAGCCACACTTACTTCATTTTAAAAAAAATGTTCAGTGTTTGTTTATTTTTCAGAGAGAGAGCGAGGGAGCGAGTGAGAGTGAGTGGGGAAGGGGCAGAGAGAGAGGGAGACACAGAACCTGAAGCCGGCTCCCAGCTCTGAGCTGTCAGCACAGAGCCCAACCAGGTGCTTGAACTCATGAACCATGAGATCATGACCTGAGCCGAGGTTGGATGCTTAACCAACTGAGACACCCAGGTACACCAAGCCACACTTATTTCAAACAGAGTTCTGTATTTCAACTCCTTGTTATTTGTTTCTTAGACACCAGAATTAGGTAAAAGTATGTAATTGTGGCCAAATGTCCCAATTTATTTTTGTTGTTGCTTTTTTCTTTCATCTGTCAGAAATCAAAACAGAAAGGCCAATTTTGTTTTTTTTTTTCAATTTCTGTTCTTAGTGTACATAAATAAATGTATATTAACTATGAATTAACTGAATTGTTATTTAGAATAGAATTGGTAATCTGTCAGTATTTTGCAGGGGGGGAAGGGTAACTGGATGTTTCATCTCCTATTATTTCTTTTCTGGGAAGAAAAATAAGTTCCTAAGAATATGCTTAAAGAAAATCATTCCCAAATTAGGCAATTTTCATAATAGATTTCATAATAGAATTGACAATGGAGAGCACTGAAGATACATATAATATATATTAGTATAATGTTTCTATAGAAATATCTTTTTTAATTTTTTAATGTTTATTTATTTCTGAGAGATAGAGAGAGACAAGAGTGAGTGGGAGAGGGGCAGAAAGAGGGAGACACACAATCAGAAGCAGGCTCCAGGCTCTGAACTTTCAGCACAGAGCCTGACTTGGGCTCGAACCCACGAACCACGAGATCATGACCTGAGCCTAAGTCAGATGCTTAACTGACTGAGCCACCCAGGTGCCCTAGAAACATTATTTTAAAGTCATTTCTTTTAGATTCAAAAGGAGGCAGCTTGGATGACTAGGTTACCCAAGAGACCACAGTACACGAGTAACTGCGTCAGTCATCCCAACTCCCTCCTATTTTCTTTCATAGGCATTTTCTCTTATTACAGTTTATTCAAATGAAATTCTATCTTGGCATTTGGTTTTTGATGGACCAGGTCCAACTCATCTACCATGTAATAGTGATTTCCAAATTCCTAAGGGAAATCATAAGACCAATATTTTATTAAAAAATATTTAACAACTAGTACAATATAGGCAGAAACAAGTTAAAGGAGATGCCAACCAATCAAAACATACTAGCAGAGATGTGGACGGCTGAACTGGTTAAGAATGCCTCATAAAGGAATACATATTGCTGTGAGATTTTAGAGTAAAAATGAGCAGGAAATACTTAAAATTATTTCTAATATTTATTAGAATTTTATGAGCATGACCAAGTTAATTTTGTATAATATCCTTTTAACATTTATTTATTATTGAGAGACAGGGAGAGACAGAGCATGAGCATGGGAGGGTCAGAGAGAAGGGGAGATACAGAATCTGAAGCAGGCTCCAGGCTCTGAGCTGTCAGCACAGAGCCGGACATGGGGCTTGAACTCGCAAACCACGAGATCATGACCTGAGCCGAAGTCAGAAGCTTAACCAACTGAGCCACCCAGGCACCCTGTATTTTTGCATAATATTAATAACTATATTTTTTAAAACATTTTTTTACATTTTTATTATTTATTTTTTGAGAGAGAGACAGAGGGAGAGTGGGGGTAGGCGGGGGACAGAGGGAAGGAGACACAAAATCTGAAATAGGCTCCAGGCTCTGAGTTGTCAGCACAGAGCCCGATGTGGCGCTCGAACCCATGAACCATGAGATCATGACCTGAGTTGAAGTCAGACACTTAACTGACTGAGGCACCCAGGCAGCCCATTATATTAATAACTTTCAAAAATACTTTTAATGTAATTTGATTTTATTGGATATTCCTTTTAAACTGTGCTTTAAGGGTTGCACATTTAATATCCTATTAGCCATTTCCCCATACACTCAAATTTAAATCCTTATTATTTGGGGGGACAAAGGAGAATAAGAGAGAGAGACTGAAAGGGAATGAATGAGAGAGGGAAAACAACTGCTAATTGACAGTGAATCCCATTGTCTTAAATCTTTGTGTAGTCCTCAGTTCCAAACTGGTTCTATTGTAGAAGTTTCTAACACCATTTCAATTTTTGATGAAATTTCAACTGTCAAGTTATAAACACTGGAAATTAGACATTCACAACATTCTGTAATTACACAGAGACCATGCTGTGAAATTAGGACTGGAATGGAACCTTGGCTCTCTGATTCAGTAGACATATAACCCTTGACAAGTTACTCAGTCTCTCTATGCCTCAGTTTCCGGTAAGTAAAATGGGAAAATAAGATTACCTATTTTCAGATCTGTTTTGAATACTAAATGAGATATTATGTGCAAAACTGATACACATTTTTACAGCTAGCTATCATCATCATGACATGGTGCCATCTAACTGAAATATGACAAAGACTAGGAGTCCTATTTATCCAAAATGAAGTTCTGAACAAGAAGCAGCATTCTTGTCTATATCTGCACCAGCTAGGCAAAATAACTACTCTCCGTTTATAATAGGCAATGTAAGTGAGGTTCATTTTTTCCTCTTTAATGAACACTTTTTTTTCTATTTAAAAGAATTCTTATTCAATTTCCAAAGAAATTCTATTATAATTTTTTTTTAATTCTTGCTGGTTTAGACTTAAACATTGTCCAAGTGACCTATGCCTGACAAAGAGAAATGCAGACTGGTTTTACAAGGAACTTTCATAGGTAATTAAAAAAAAAAGTTTGGCAAGTGTATTAGTTGATGGCAGCCAGAACATTGGAAAATATAATCTTCTGAAGAAAATGGTTTATAGGAAATTATTTTTACAAAGCTGGTATTTTGTAATGCTATCATCTATATATAGTGTAAATGTTATTGAGTATCTAGGATGCATTGGCTTTTCAGGAATAGCAGTTAGAAAAAACACAAATTTGAATGAGGAATATGGATTTTTCGATATTTGGAAAGGCTAGATGTGTTATCCTTTGGAATGCTGCTTATGCTTTTGTGTAAAAAAGTATTCATAATTACTTGACAGGTGATACCCTATGATCAAATCTCTTAAATCTTGAGCCATACCCAAAAAGTCTGATCGTGTCTTAGATCTCCCCTTTGAACTTAAAGGAAGTTCTAAGTATTTACGGGCTACTTTCTCTATTTTGTAGAATGGTATTGGGCTCATAGCTTCTAAACTCAATAGGACCAGTATTAATGCACGGGAGATTGCATAGTCCAGGGTGACTTAACTTGTTTGCTAGAGTTTCTTACTGCAAATTAGAATGAACTGTCCCCAATGGCTAACATGATACTGCCTTAACACTTAAGGAACAAATTACCATTCTTCCTGACAACATTTCCCACTTGGAAAATAAGAAGCTAGACATGTCAGTGATAACTGACCTACAAGAAGCCATATCTAACAGAGCAAAATCAATATTCACATTTTGATTAATTACTTCATTAAAAACTTTGGAGGTGTTTCATACACAGAAGGCATTGTGTTAGGCACTGGGTATGTTTTGCCGTTGAATTTGGCCTATTTTGTTGCCGACCTAACAAATCGGATAACATAATGTTTATGAACTAAACAACAGCATGTATCCGACAGGTATTTGTCAAACATTTCTCACATTAGGCCCCTGGAGTGGGAAAAAATTGTAAATGAGGCACAGATCTTGCCCTCAAAGAACTTAAAAACCAAGGAATACTGAGATAAGATACAAATATCTTGCAGGCAACTCAAGCTAGGCAAGGATAAGTGCTGTGAGAGAGGTACTTAGAATGATAAAGAGGCAGAATACACCTCAAGAAGACTTTGTGGAGATGTGTAAGAAGGGTAAAAAGGTAGAGATGGAAGAAAGTGCCACGTAGGTTGTGAAATACTGATGTTACAGATGCTCACAGCATATGTAAGTACCAGAAATATCATGTGACTGCAGTACAGAGCGCACAGCGCTATTTATGACTGATCAGCCGGGATTTCATTCAAACTTCCCCCATCGTCTTGAAGTATTACAAAAAATATAGTAAAGACTCTAAGAATCCTGTGTTTGATTTTGTGTACTGATAGGGAGACATAAAGGACTTTTTGTAGACAGTGCTAAAATAATCAGAGATATGCTTTAGACTGAGTAATGTGGTAGCAGTGTGTCAAATGAAGTTGGAGAGAGTTAGAATGAGAGGCAAGAAACACAAGGACGTTATTGTCAAACAAGGTTTAAACTTGGCTGATGGCCGTTTTCATGTTTCATGAATTCACATTGTGACACCTCTGAGGTAGCAATGCACTTATTTTTTAAAGGCATAAAAAACAATGATCCTCTTTTAGTATTTGCATGTAGAGTAACAGTTTATATATCTACACCTTCTAGAAGCATGTAAGTGACAGACTGTAACCCCTGGTTCATTTTTCAGCCACTGTACCCAGGTTACCAGGAGGAAAATGTTTACCAAATCTTTGAAAATCCTTCCATGCAGTGATACTAAAGTATAGAGCTGGAGACACAATACTGACTTGCAACTAACTCTAAGACTTAGATTAAAATGCATTGGACAAACAATAAATATTCGTTATCCTGAGGTGATATTATGCATGCATACCAGATTTAAATGCTTCATACATAATTCCAATTATGGTCTCATCTTATCTATGTGAGATAAAATACACCTGCCAATTTTTCTTAGATCTTCCCCCAAGGTTCCCGTTAGGGAAACCTTAACAAATTGTTACCTGATTTTAATTATTCCACACATTATTCTCATAGATCTATCATAATTATGTAAGAGGTATTATTGCCAAGGCACTAGAGTCCCACCTACTTAGTTTCATCTTGGTTCAGTTCTGTTTCTTTGTGCAAAAGTCCAACTGTGTTTTTGTCTTATCTAACTATTCAAGTGTGAGGAATAGAAACATTTATATTTTCCTCCTTATTTTTCTGCACGTGATCTCAGCGTACTACTTAGAATTACGGGTGTGTTTCTGTGGAGTTCAGTATTGCAAAAAAGACCCATGCTCCCAATCTAATTTAACAAATTCAGGTTTTGAATACTGTTTGCATACAACATATTCCTGTATCTAAAAACAGAGCCAATTTTTACTTTATTTCTTTCATCTATTTTCTTATTATTTTCCTGTTATGTCTGATCACTAACACAAGAGTGATGCTAACACCCTGTTTTAGAAATATTCCAAATAAATTATGAAAAATATCTTCCAAGGAATTCCCTTGACACTTCTGAAAACAATATATTTTGATTACCGTAATTTTGATCTACTTTTTTCCTCTCATTGTCATGACAGTGCCAGTTATATTCTTCATAAATTTCCTCTAAATTTACACGGTCTTGCCATTTTGTTTTTGTGAATGGATTTTAATGTTTGTTTTTGCTTTAGGTCATTCTGAAAAGTCAAAAGACGGTTTTAACCAGGATGAATAAAATGTCCTTACAGGTATAAAAACAACTTGCAGGGTGAACACTTTTGCAATTTATTGCATTGTATATTCCAATTATCACTTACTAAGAATGCCTAAGCATATTTCAGTTAAACACATAAAATGATATTATGGGTCTAAACCCATAACGTTCTTTTTTTTAAATTTTAACTTTAATGTGTATTTATTTTTGAGAGAGAGCAAGCAAGTGAGCATGGGAGGGGCAGAAAGAGGGAGACAGAATCCCAAGCAGGCTCCCCACTATCAGCACAGAGCCTGACATGGGGCTTGAACTCACGAACCATGAGAGTGAGCCTAATCAAGAGTCAGATGCTTAACCAACCGAGCCACCCAGGCACCCTGATTTCCTTTTAAGAAAATATTTATGTATTTATTTATTTTGAAAGGGAGAAGTGGGGAAAGGCAGAGAGAGAGGGAGAGCCAGAATCCCAAACAGGCTCAGGGATCATGATCTGATCCAAAATCAAGAGTTGGATGCTTAACTGACTGAGCCACCCAGGCTCCCCTAAAATCATGATTTTAAAACTGAAACATATAATAAATTTTAGAAATGGAAGGTCCCTGTAGAAATAAAATTTTATGTTTGAAAGATCAAATATAAGAAGTAGTACATATCAAAAACCAAAACTGCAATTATATTTAAATCATACTGGAAAGGTAAGACTTAAAAATAGATCAAAAAACTTTCCATGTAAAAAAAGAAGAAAGAAGACGCAGAAGAGAAAACCATATGAAACAAAATATAAGTTCTCTGTAAACAACTCTGTAAAAAACTGATTTTATTGATCAAAATGACTCATCAAAATCCAGGAAACACTGTCTGATAAATATATATGCCTCAGCATTTTCTGGTATAATTCTAGTGAGTGCGTGTGTACATCATATGTATGTCAATATATAATAGCAGCACAGATTTCCTATAAAGGAAAAAATAATCAGACAGTATTAAACCTCTTCTCTGCAAATCTGACAGCTGGAAAGCAGTTTGGAGCAATTACAGCCTATGGACAGGAAACTACACACAGTCCATATATCATTCACTAGTCAGAATAAAAGATATTCACAGATATGCAAGGATCCAGAGAGTACTCAAGCTAGTTCATCTAGGTAAATTCTTGATTAAAAACAAAACAAAACAAAACAAAACAAAACAAAACAAAACCCTAACCAGATTACTGATGAATGAAATCAGAGACTTGAGGTAGAGAAGAAGATAAAACAATAGTGAAAATATAGTTGTATCTAATCTGTAAGAGAATATTTCCTTAAATCAGTATTCCTGAGAGGAAATACATATATTTTAAGAAAAAATATAGTAATAAAAATTAAATACACTAAATGGTCTCAGGATAATAGAGAACATGCATCAAATGTCGCATTTGATAAGTGCTGAGAGAAAAGTGAGAATGAGACATATTCTAAAATGCTTACCTTATTTGGGGTAAAATCAAAAAGAACAAACACGTGAGCATACCTTTGTGGGGAAACATAATTGGTATCTTTTTACAATGTGATAGTAGAGAAATACATCTTTTATACTGAACATCACATAGTTCTCTTGATTGATAAGGGGTAAATTCAAGGGTATAGCAATTAGATCAAGTCATTAAAGAATAAATTTAAGTGAATAAAAGAAAAGAGTACTAAAAGAATCCCCTAATAAACACACAGTAAGATAAAGTAAAGAAATTAAGTAAGACTGAGCTGAAATTTTTAACTGAAAGATGGAAACTATTGAGTTAAGTTTGAAAACTGTTCAGTTTTACACAGGAAACAACAGATGTTGGCCAGAATGCAAGAAAGGGAACCCTCTTACACTGCCAGTAGGAATGCAAACTGGTGCAGCCACCTTGGAAAATAGTATGGAGATTCCTCAAAAAGTTAAGAATAGAACTATCCTATGACCCAGCCACTGCACTACTAGGTATTTACCTAAAGGATACAAAACTACTGATTCGAGGGGGCGCATTCACCTCAATGTTTAAAGCAGCACTATCAACAATAGCCAAATCATGGTAAAAGCCCAAATGTCCATCGACTGATGAATGGATAAAGAAGTGGTACATGAACACAACGGAATATTATTCAGCCATAAAAAGGAATGAAATCTTACATTTTCAACAATGACATGGATGGAGCTAGAGAATATTATGCTAACTGAACTAAGTCAGTCAGAGAAAGACAAAAACCGTATGATTTCACTCATGTGGAATTTAACAAAGAGATGAACATAGGGGGGAAAAGAGATAGACAAACCAGAAAACAAATGCTTAACTATAGAGAACAAACTGAGGAAACTGAGGGTTGCTGGAGGGAAGATGGGCATGGGAGGAGGGAATAGGTTAAATGCATGATGGGTATTAAGGAGAGCACTTGTAGTGATGAGCACTGGGCGTTATATGTAAATGATGAATCACCATATCCTATATCTGAAATTAATATTACACTGTATGTTAACTAACTGTAATTTAAATAAAAACTTGGAAGAAAAAAACACACTCAGTTGTACATTCTTTTCAAGTGCATACATAACATTTTCCAGAATATATCACAATTTAGACCACAAAACAAGTTTCAACAGATTTTTAAAAATCAGTCATACCTTGTATCTTTTCTGACCACATTGCTATGAAACTAGAAACCAGCCATAAGAAAATATCTGGAAAGAGCACAAATACATAGAGGTTAAATAACATGCTATTAAACAATGAATAGGTCAACCAAGAAATCCAAGAATAAATCAAAAAGTACATGAAAATGAAAATACAACAGTCCAAAATCTTGGGATGCAGTAAACATGATTCCCAGAGGGAAGTTTATAGCAACACAAACCTACTCAAAAAGCAAGAAATATCTCAAATAAACAAATTAATGTTATACCCAAGAAAGTTAGAAAAAGAACAAAAAAACCTAAACCCAGTAAAAGGAAGGAAATAATAGAGATTAGAGCAGAAATAAATGAAACAGAAATTAAAAACAAAAAGAACATATCAATGAAACCAAGAACTTGTTCTTTAAAAAGATCAGCAAAATTGATTAAGTCTCTAACAAGTTTTATTTTATTTTAAAGATTTTTAATTTTAATTTTGTTTTTAATGTTTATTTATTTTTGACAGAAAGAGAGAGACAGAGCATGAGTGAGGGAAGGGCAGAGAGAGGAGACACAGAATCCAAAGCAGGCTCCAGGTTCTGAGCTGTCAGCAGAGTCTGACATGAAGCCTGAACTCATGAACCACGAGATCATGACCTGAGCCGAAGTTGGATGCTTAATCAACTGAGCTACCCAGGCACTCCACAAGATTCATTTGAGAGAGAGAGAGAGAGAGAGAGAGAGAGAGAGAGAACCCAAATAAACAAAATTACTAATGAAAGAGGAGAAATTAACAACAAATACCACAGAAATACAAACATTCACAACAGATTATTATGAAAATCTGTATGTCAACAAATTGGGCAACTTTAAGAAATGGATAAATTCCTAGAAACATATAACCTACCAAAACTGAATCAAAAATAAATAAATAATTTGAATAGACTGATTGCCAGCAATGAAATTCAACTAATTATCAAAAAAGACCAAAAAAACCAAAGTCCAGGACCAGATGGCTTCACAGGAAAATTCCACCAAACATTTAGGAGTTAATACCAATTCTTCTCAAACTATTCCAAAAAATACAAGAGGAAGGAAACCTTCCAAATTCATTCTATGAGGCCAGTATCACCCTGATACCCAAACCAGAAAAAGACACCACAAAAAAGAGAACTATAGGCCACTAACATGAATATAAATGCAAAAGTCTTCAATAAAATATTGGCAAACCAAATCCAACAATATATTAAACACCATGATCAACTGATACTTATTCCCTGGATGAAAGGTAGCTTAATATTTGCAAAACAATGTACCACATTACATCAATAAGAGAAAGGATAAATTCCATATGGTCATTTCCATAGATGCAAAAAAAGCGTATGACAAAGTACAACATCCATTCATGATAAAAACCCTCTGCAAAGTAGGTCTAGAGGGAACATATCTCAGTATAATAAAGACTATATATTAAAAACCCATAGCCAACATCATACTCAATGGTGAAATATGGAGATTTTCTCTAAGGTCAAGAAGAAAATAAGGCTGTCCATGTTCACCCCTTTTAGTCAACATAGCCACAGCAATTAGACAACGTAAATAAAAATCATCCAAATTAGTAAGGAAGAAGTAAAACTTTCACTATTTGCAGATGACATGATACTATATATAGAACCCTAAAGACTCCACCAAAAGACTACTAGAATAAATGAATTCAGTAGTCTCAAGACATAAAGTCAACGTACAGAAATCTGTTGCATTCCTATACACCAAAATGAAGCAGCAGAAAGTGAAATTAAGAAAACCATCCAATTTCCAGTTTCACCAAAAATAAGAAAATATTTAAGAATAAACATAATGAAAGAGATAAAAGACCAGTACACTATAAACTATAAAATAGTGATGAAAAAAATTCAAGACAATGCAAAGAAATGAAAAGATATTCCATTCCCATGGGTTGGAAGAACAAATATGCTTAAAATGTCTATATTACCCAAATCAATGAAGACATTTAATGCAATCTCTATCAAAATACCAACAGCCTTGAGCAGGCCTAGAACAAATAATCCTAGAATTTGTATGGAACCACAAAAGATACAGAATAGCACAAGTAACCTTGCAAAAGAAAAGCGAAGCTGGTGGCATCACAATTTTGGACTTCAAGTCATATTACAAAGTGGTAGGAATTTAAATAGTGTGGTGTTGGCATAAAAGTGGACATTCAGATCAGTGGAATAGAATGGAAGACCCAGAAATAAACCCAAAATTATATGGTCACTTTATCTTTAACCAAGGATGAATTAACAAACAATGGGAAAAAGATAGTCTCTTCAATAAATGGTGTTGAGAAAACAGACAGCCTCATGCAAAAGAATGAAACTGGATTACTTATACCTTACACACACACACACACACACACACACAAATTTTAATGGATTACAGACTTACGTGAGAGGGGAAATCTCGAAGAGAACACAGGCAGTAATCTCTGACATCAGCCATAGCAACATATTTTCAGATGTGTCTCCTGATGCAAGGGAAACAAAAGCAAAAATAAACTATTGGGACTTCATCACAATAAAAGTCTTCTGCATAGCAAAGGAAACAATCAGTAAAACTAAAAGGTAAACTACCTAATGGGTGAAGATATTTGCATATGACATCCAATAAAGGGTTAGTAACCAAAATATATAAAGATCTGATAAAACTCAGTAACGAAAAAAAAATCCAGTTAAAAAACTGGCAGAAGACACAAACAGACATTTCTCCAAAGAAGACATTAATGTGGGCAACAGACACATGAAAAGATGCTTAACATCACTTATCATCAGGGACATGCAAATCAAAACCATAGTGAGGTATTACCTCACACCTCTCAGAATGGCTAAAATCAACAACACCAGAAACAAGTGTTGGTGACGATGCAGAGAAAAAGGAATCCTCATGAGCTGTTGGCAGGAATTTAAATTGTAGCCACTGTGGAAAACAGTATGGATACTCCTCAAAAAAAGTTAAAATAGAATTACCATGTGATACAGTAACTCCACTACTGGGTATTTACGCAAAGAATACAAAAACACTAATTCAAAAAGATATATACACCCCATGTTTATTGCAGCATTGTTTACAATAGCCAAACTACAGAAGCGGCCATGTGTCCATCAGTAGATAAATGGATAAAGAAGTAGGCGTGTAAATATATACAATGGAATATTATTCAGCCACAACAAAGAAAGAAATCTTGGTGTTTGCAAAAACATAAATGAATCTAGAGGGTACGGTGCTAAGTGATAAAAGTCAGAGAAAGACAAATACCATATGATTTCACTCATATGGAATTTAAGAAAACAAATGAACAGAGGAAAAAAGAGGCAAACCAAAAAACAGACTCTTAACTATAGAGGACAAACTGATGGTTGCCAAAGGGGAGGTAGATAAGGGGGATGGGTGAAATAGGTGATGGGGATTAAGAATCCACTTATCTTGATGAGCACTGACTACTGTATACAATTATTGAATTACTCTATCATACACCTGAAACTAAGAGAACACTGTATATTAATTAGGCTGGAATTTTTTTTTTTTAAGATGCAAACCTACGTCTAACTGATCGGTGTCTTTAATCACTGCTTTGTCAGATTCTCTAGACGACCAAGTAATAAAATGATAGATTCTGGATAAATAAGAATGAAAATAAAGTAAGGATGCAGGTAGCTTCAAGATGGTCTTTCTGGAATCTGAAAAAGTGTCATTTCTCCCTGTTTAGTTGTTGCCCCTTCAATGACAAGTAAACACATAGTAAACAGGAGCAATTTATTACCTAAGAGTATCATCTGTTGTAAGTTTTGCTATCCTGTTTTTTTTTTTTTACATTTAAGTCTCAATTAACATACAGTATTATGTTAGCCTCAGGTATACAATATAGTGATTTACCAATTCTATACTTTCACAGTGCTCATCAAGTTAAGTATATTCTTTATCTCCTCTATTTCAAATTTTTTTTCAACGTTTTTTATTTATTTTTGGGACAGAGAGAGACAGAGCATGAACGGGGGAGGGGCAGAGAGAGAGGGAGACACAGAATCAGAAACAGGCTCCAGGCTCTGAGCCATCAGCCCAGAGCCCGACGCGGGGCTCGAACTCACGGACCGAGAGATCGTGACCTTGCTGAAGTCGGACGCTTAACCGACTGCGCCACCCAGGCGCCCCTCCTCTATCTATTTCAATCATCTTCCCACCCACCTCCCCTTAGAATATATTTCAATTTTCCAATTTATAACAGTAGCTAATCTTAGATTATCCCCCATTCCCAGTATGTATTTCGCTTCCTATGTATTGGCAAGAATTAAAGTGATAGCTGTAGTGCCTTTACTTTGGGACAGAGAATATTAGGGTGACTCATGGAAAAAAGATTATGATTATCGTTATAATGCAATAACAGAAAATATGTATATTTCATGGAAGTAGCACTCCCTTATCAATTTATCTTTTATATTTTTAGCATTTCCAAATACTCAGCGCATTCCTGACGCATTAACTACAACTAAAGTAGTCAAGGGAGAAAGTGAGATAATCGTTAAACATTCACTGACTAAAATCAATTAGTCCACCTACAACATTAATTAAACGGCTGGCCTTGTGCAGTCAGCAGCTCTTGGTACCTATAATGTCAGATGAGTGAAAAAATATGGACTTTGGTGTCCATCCTAACTCCAGTAAAATGCTGACTTAGCCCCTGATAAGCTGAAGTTTTCACAATATATATAATTTATGAGTCTTGTTTTTCTCGTCTGTAAAAGAAAAATAATGGCCACATCACAGAGCAACTGAAGATTTAAGCAATTGTTCTCTGTTGTCTCTAGCACATAGTAGATGCCTATTAAATAGCAATGGTTTCTTTTTCCCCTCTGGTGTGTTGGGTAGTGTAAGATACCACTGACACCGATTTGGGTTTTCATAGCAAAGGAATTTTATAGTGAAGAGGAATGACAATGTTCCCTGCTTTCCATATAAATCTAAACTTTTTTAGAAAATTCTGGAAGAATTAATACAACAGTAGTCATTAAGGGAGAAGCTCATTTGCTTTGGTTTTCTTCATTGCCCTCCTCAGTTGTAAGTATTTTTCTTTCTGATTCCCTTCACTTGCTCATTTTAATACTGTATTGCCAATCGAAGCCAAACTTCAGCCTTTTTTGCGTGTGACAGCCTTGCACAGGATTACACCAAATTCCTGCCCGCTTGAATTTGGGGGTTGGTGTCAAGGTTACCTAACTTGACTGTGCTGAGATTCTGCCTGCTAGTTTTACCAGAGAAGATACCGCACTTAGGAGATACCCACTAATTACGTAATCTGGGGGAAAGGATGCTGCCTGACACTTTGTCCCTGGCTTAAGTATCTTGGTGTCTTTAAGCAGTCATTCACTCACCTTCATCTCTCAGGAGTTGCTTTCGACTCTGAGTAAGAGAAAGCCTATATGAAGGAATGTTGACTTCAGCACAACTCCACAACTTCTGCTGGTCTTTCTAATCTCATCTTAAAGGAAGGGTGTACTTTCTAACTCATTTGAATTTTTTGAACAATATTGCAAATGAGTTTAAATTACGGAAATGTGGCAGTTTCTTACAAGGAGTTTTCCAGGAAGTTGAAGGCTTAGTTCATTTCTGTACGAGTTCACAATGAGTCACGAAGATGCCAGGGAGGAAAAAGTCATCCAGCAGCACGGTGATATAAACAGATAACTGTTGCGAGGGTCAAATACAAGCACCTGACACATTTTTCTTCATCATATTTATATGTTGGCAATGATCCCACAACAGAGGCTATCAGCCACATAGCCCACTTTGTAATCTCAGGTCTGTGATACTCACGAGGCATTATTCAGTGGCAAGTTAGGATGTTGGGTGAAGTGTTGATGAAAATCCACAGTAATAAAAATCTCACGGATGTGAAGTCAATTACACTATCATGTGAAGTTTGTTATGAAGAGATGCTTGTTATTAAAGTATCCACGCCTCTACAAGGCTGACCTTCTCAAATGCTAGTATGTCACAAAGCATGAGATCTAAAAAAAATCCAATAACAAGTTTCCCCACTGTGGTTTCAATTGCCTTTTCAGATCTCCCACAGTGTTCTGTTTCAGTCTGAGATAATGCACACGGTTCTGGTCCTCAGAGGGTCAAAGTGGCTTGTATATACACTAGAGTAATCATAGAAAGGATTTCTACCTTGATCAAATTATCTAGATATGTTTTTACTCAAGTCTTTACTCCACTTGGCTTGTGTAGACAAAGTGTTGATCTGCAGAAATTGAACACCTTTTTCTTCCTATATTTTTCCAAATAAAATGCCTCATCAATAGTAGAGGCTCAAAAAAAGTTGTGTCATTCTATTGAGAAAGTTCATGACCACTCAGGTCATTTGGCATTTCATAATATTGCAAAAAAAGCATATTTATACATTAAAATGAATATGTTCTATTGTGTCTCCTTTTTGAAAAGACCTTCCTTATTAAACTGTGCCAAACCAAAAAAATTTTAGAGTATTCTTTGAAAACTCAGAGTTGGTGGGATATCACCAAGAACACCATTATCATTTTCTGTAAATGTTGTTTACATGGTCTTCTTCAGTGTCACCCTAACATGTCTTTATTGTAACCTTGTCATGCTTTGTAATAATTTTCATTTTGCTCTTGTGAGGCCAAACTTTATGGTAACAATTTGGAATAGGGAAAATGTTTCTTTTTGTATATTTTCAAAGTAACATGCCTACCCCCAGTAGTCACTTCATCAATTTTGGATAAGCCAACAAAGTAATATTAAGCAAGAAAAATATCTTTTGACTCATGTTGAATGAGTCCAGGAAAAAAAAACTGTATTTTAAGCTATAAAATTCCATATCTTTTCACTTATTTGCTAAATACAATTATTTTTTTCATTATTCAAAGAAGTGACACTTATTAGATGTGCTAAATAGAAATTCAGGAATCTAAAAGTATGACAAATCTGAAAGATTTTTCACGTGGCATCCTAGCTCTTCAAATTTAGAATACCACTTGTCTTCGTGAGTCTGTACTGTGCTGTAATAAAGACCATAGCCTGGATGGCTTAAACAAAAGGCATTTTGGGGGCGCCTGGGTGACTCATTCAGTTAAGCACCTGACTCTTGATTTTGGCACAGGTCATGATCTCACAGTTGGTGAGTTCCCAGCCCTTCGTCAAGCCCTGAACTGACAGTGCAGAGCTTACTTGGGATTTCTCCTCACTCCCTCTCTCTCTGCCCCTCCCCCACTCTTTCTCATGCACGCTCTCTCTCTCTAAAATAAACTTAAAAAAAAATACTGTTACAAAAAACAGGAGGCATTTAGTTCTCACAGTTGTGAGGGCTGGAAAGTCCAAGATCAGGGTGCCACAGATTAGGTGTCTGGTGAGAGCCCTCTTCCTGGTTTACTGACAGCCACCTCCTGGTTGTATCCCACATGGCTGGGGGAGAGAGAAAGCTCTAGTCTCTTTCTCTTTATTTTATTCTTTTTAAGAAAGTGAGCAGGGCAGAGGGAGAGAGAGAGAGAAAAAAAAGCACAAAGCTGAGGCAGGGCTTGATCCCATGCCCTGGGATCATTATTACCTGAGCTGAAATCAACAGTCCAATGCTCAACTGACTAAGCCACCCAGGCGCCCCTTTTTCTCTTCTTTTAAAGACTCCAGTGTCATCACTGGAGCTCTACCCTTGTGATCTAATTGCTTCCCAAAGGCCCTGCCTCCAAAGAGCATCATTTTGTGGTTAAGGTTTCTTCATATGAATTTGGCCAGGGGCACAAACATGCAGACCATACCACCACTAGATTAGAGTGGGATACACCTGGATCTGTGTGTATATGTGCATGAATATGTCTGTTTTTCTTCTGTGCCGTTTCTCCTTAGTAAGTGATAAAGCATGGAATAGACCTCCATGTAGCCTGCATACCTGCAGCCAGTTTGAAGTCACAGGATAACGAGACTCCATTCTCTCATTATTAAATCCAAATACCTTATTCAATTCTGTCAGGGCAATGGATTCCAGAAGGCACTAACTTAGCCTGGTAAAATTTCACCTATCATTGTTTTATGTCAAAGAACAGTGTTTTCTCCAGGCCACAGTTTCATTGTTGTTGCTATTTACTTCTTTGTGCTCATTCTCCAATTTTCCTAAAATGACATATTCTACATATGTAATCATAAAAAACTGAAGGTAATAAATTTAGGAATACAAACATTGGCTTCAGTTATATGGTTTCTAGTTTCTGTATAACTTAGGAGTGAAAAAATAAAATTTAATTTTTAACTTTTCATGATTTTGAGTTTGAGATCCCTGTTTCTGATGAGAAGGAACATATTCTTGCCATCTTGGAGTGTGCCTAATGTGACTATTTTGCTATTTGGATATTGAGGAGAAAAGGATAATTTTGATTTATTCTTTTGAGTGACTTGTGCATTTGTAAATCTTGTTGAGGCATTGTGACATGAAGTAGAAGAAAAAAATTACTTTCCTCAGTCTCCTGTGAAAACTCCTGAGATGAAATTCTACATGGATAGAACAATATAGTATATGGAAGAAAATTTTACAATGAAAGAAAAAATTTTAGGGCTTGAGAAAGGTTGGAATGCAAACTTACAAATACCTCCTCACCTAGAAAAATGACTTGTGCCAGATGAGGAATAAAGAATTTCAACTTCATTTATAACTGTGGTTTAGCTCCTAAAGGGATGGCAGGCTGGTTTAACATGCAGTCAGTTACGAATGCAACACCAATAAACAAAACTCAAATTCTCCCAGATGAGACATTCAGATAAGGATGCAGGTGGAGAGTGTGAGGAGATATACAGAGATGACTGGTTTCTAACTCAAAGTAACAGTTTTACGGAGGAAAAAAAAAATACCCTACAAATACAACATAAGTGTTAAGAAAGAAAATAGGAGATAGGTATTTTTGTCTGTCTCTAACGGTATTTAATAGGAATGCTCTTTTATATCCTTTTAGAGGAATTGGGAAACATGTTATCTAGAAGTGAATGTAATATGTGAAATAAAGTAGATATGGGAGATGTGTATACTATTAATCCTTATGCATCGTTGACTTGAAATGTTAAGCAGCTATGTGGCAGGCATTTTGAAATTAATCTCATCATTCATAAACTTGCAAGGAGTTTCTGGCCAAGTATTTCAAATGTCTGAAATTGTGTGTGTGTGTGTGTGTGTGTGTGTGTGTGTGTGTGTGTTTTAATAATATTAAGATAATCATGATGAGAATGAACCATTTTTCTCATTTAATAACACTAATTTGTAGTAAATAACAATTAGTAAAACCTCATGTCTATTATTTTTAAGGGTCAGAGAAATTGCAAACTCTAGAATGAAGAACAAAGTTCATTTATCACATAATCTAGGCACTCTGAGGACTAAAATATACTGGAATTACAGTACTTTTGGTAGTGATCCTCAAAAATCGGGAAGAGTAAAAACATTAGATGTATGTGTGTGTAGATAGGTGTGTGTATTCATTCATATATAAAAGTCACTGTATATCTTATAAATAATAAAAAAATTTACAGATTTAATGTTTTTTTTTGAAAAAGGGAGTATCAAGTTTCAAATCAGTTTGAATTAAATTAGGCTGTTTCATAAATTAGGCTAACTCGTACTCATATTTTCCTACATTCGTGAAACAATAAAATCCATTTAACTGTATCTCCCTGAACTCAATCTGATAAGTTTGAGTGCAAAGGCAGTTCTCAGAGAGGCTGTCAGTCATAAGTTAAATTTTGCTGGTACCAGCACAACTTTTGGTGGGGCGAGCTTTTGGAAAATATAAAACTAGTTGTCTCCAAAAATTGCCAGGCCACGGCGAAACACAATTCGGCAGAACTCAAAGGCAGATGCCTTTGAAGAAGTCCCTGGCTGTAGTATGGGAGAAAGGGTCTCTGGTTCCCAGGTTATTTCATCCTGAAAATAAGATGCTTTTATTTTATTCTAGCTGAGAGAGGCTGAGCGTTTTTTCTAATAAAGGTGGTTGCTAAATTCGATTAAGGAGAGACTAAAATCAATCTGGGATGAAGAATTTGATGGGCGTAGTTTTGGCTAACAGTTTAAGGGAGTAGCAAACTGTGGAATAAGCAGGTGTCTAAGGAGATAAATAACATACTCAAATCTATTTCTCTAATTTTTTCAGCCAGAGGTATTGCTTTCATTTATTTCTCAATCCACTTTAAATGAAAAAATAAATAAATAATAAAAGGAAAGAAAGAAAATCGTGTAAATAAGCTTTCGAGTTCAGTTTTCTTTGTACTTCTGCAGAAAATGCATGTAGTATCCTTCTGGAAGTATCTAATGTATTTCTTTGTATGCTGTTTTAATGCTACAAGAACCCACAGGAGATGTGCTTTTGTTAACATTTTAAATCGGGCTTGTGAAATAATTTTGGCATTTATTTTAAAACATTTTGAAGCAACACTTGTCAGGTGAATTGGTCAAAAAGAGAAGCCTCAAAATTTCTTTTCCAATTCGGTGTCCCAGGTAGAGAAAGGAAGCCTATTTATTCTGTAGCACTGTTCCCGTCACTCTGCTGATTTGCATGCTGTAAAAGCCCTGTATCACTGACCTCCGTATCTGGTGAATCACAAAGCTCCTTTTCTAATCAATCTTATTTTGATCAGTGGTTAAGACAATATGAAAATAAGTCAAATCCTGAAGTCTCAAATTTGGAAAAGTAGCCATGCAGCACACTGCCACAAGGTGGGAGTAAAACGTTTGAGTGGCTTAAGAACTGGCCTTTGCTTTTCCCCGCACCACCCCCCCCCCAAGCTCAGTGTGAACAAAGACATAAAACAGGCTTGCTTTAAAATTGAATGAAATAACATTGGTTATTTATTCCTTGTTGCTAATATGCATACCTTGAGATTGGAATGCTTTTTCACTAAAATTTGAGGATCAAAAGTAACAAATACAGTTAAAGAAAGTGGTTCAATAGCGATTTCTCAATTTCCTTTCTTTATTGTCATTCTATTACCTTTTCCAAACTATATCTTAGGGACTTTAAGTAAACCGTTTGAACATAAGTTCTACTGAAACAGTCCCCATTTTTTATAGATGATAATGAATATTACTAATTCTCTGCACTAATGAATATTTTGAAGATAGCCTCCCTCCATAAATTTTTCCTATCATTTTATATCTGCATAGTAATGAAGGCAGCCGTGTAAATGGAACAATAAATTAAACAGTCCAAGAAAAATATATAATGATCTTGACCTTTCTAAGGAGTTGAAGGATTAAAATGAGTTTTTAAATATTGCTTATTCTAGAATAAATATAATGCAGGGCTCCTGCATACAATTCTATTGCTTTGTGCTTGAACAGACATGCTAGTTATTTTTGTGTGTTGTGTGTGCTCATTAGACTCACTTTGAAATTCTGGATTCAAACTCGGCAATATTACGTGTTTATGTTGGGGCTGTACACACAAACACACACATGCTCTTTGAGATAGAACACCTGACACTTAGGGTAGCAAGATGAGACATCTCAAGGCAGCTGAGACTCACCAAGGTGACAGTGACACACCCAAGGGATCTTGAGTGGTGCTAAATGGAAAGAGCTGCCATACCCCTTGAATAAAAAGACATAAAGGCTGAGAAAAGGCATATATTGCCTTGCCAATTTCAATTCCTTGCCTCCTGCTGCATATGAATAAAGAATGGGCTAATGGGTGGCACTTTTTGTCGTTGGTAGTGAGGTTGGATTTTTTGGAAAGATTTACCCAAACAGGCTTTTTATCCTATTGAGTTCTGAATCTACAGCAAACTCAGGACCTCACTACTTGTGTAACTTTATATAATGTCTCCTCCGTGATACCAATGGCAAGAAAGACAATGTGGTACCTAAGGCCATGGAATTAATGCTTTGCTGACCGCATGTTCAGATGCTCAAATACAGCAATACAATGGTCCTAAACACAAATTTTGCTCTATAAAGTCTGAAAGACATTATATTTATAGATCAAGAAAGTTACCCTGGCTGGCTGGGTATTAATAAAGTTTAAGATATATAAGGGAGGGGCACCTGGGTGGCTCAGTCGGTTAAGCTCGGCTTAAGTCATGATCTCACGGGCTTGTGAGTTTGAGCCCTGCATCAGGCTCTGTGCTGACAGCTCGGAGTCTGAAACCTGTTTCAGATTCTGTGCGTGCCTCTCTCTCTGCGTCTCCCCACTCATGATCTGTCTCTCCCTCAAAAATAAACAAACATTAAAAAAATTTTTAAAGATATATAAGGGAAAATCTGTTTACATAATGAAATACCACCTAAGCATGTACTAGGTTATTTCGAGTGTTGCACTACAACAACCCACTCAAGTATCTCATTGATAATATTCCACAAATCACTGAGTACTGTGGTCACACAATCTAACAGGTACAATCTATACCAGGGTCACTGTTTTCTCTCATAAAGCTGTAATTTGGAGAAATGGCTGACAGGAAAATAAAGGAAAGAGTAATGAGCTTAAAACTTTTATCGAGTGGCTGGGACGGATTCTAGGTAACTTAACAGGAAGGAAAAAGAGCATTAAGTGTTGTTAGCTATTGCTTAAAAAGGAATATTCTGCACAATCTGACCAAAGGGTTCCTCCTAAATCCAGGATATTCTTTGGCACCTACTTACCATGTTTATTGACCCTATGATGTCATTAATGGTATGATGTACCATTATTTTATGTTCAGTAAGAAAAATAGCACTTCTTAAAATATGATCTGTCATTAATTGCAAGATGCATATAAATTTCAGATACGTGAAAATGTAAAAAAAAGGCTTAGAAAACACAAAAGAAAGTCACTGTTAAAGCGTGCATAGACTCACACTTTGTTGGAGTCATCTGCAATCTCCCACATTTTATCTGAAACTCCTCATTGGATAGGAATCAATGAGGATTGAATCATCTTGCATGCGCAAAATGATGGGGGATAGCTTGCACAATGAGATTTATATTCATTTTATTTTAAAAGTTTACCATTATACCTTTAAAATTAAAATTTAAGAAAGTTGGGGTACCTGAGCAGCTCAGTTGGTTAAAGGTTCGACTCTTGATTTTGGCTTAGGTCATGATCTCACTCACGGTTGTCGAGGTCGAGCCCATTGTCGGGCTTGGTGCTGACAGCACAGAGCCTGGTTGCGATTCTCTGTTTCCCTGTCTCTCTGACCCTCCAAGCATACACATGTCCCCCCCCCCACACACACACACTCTCTCTCTCTCTTGAAAATAAAAACACTTTTAAAATTTTAACAAAGTAAAATACATTATCCAAGTGTGTAAACTTTTCATACAGGAATCTCATTGTATGTAACTAAACTGAAAGTCAATTATCGAGCACCATTTTAATGTATTTGAAAAACATAATGGTCTTGGAGTCAGAGAATCTTAGATCTAGAATTAGTCAAAGGGATACTATTTATCGTATTTTGTTTTGTACTAGCCTCTTCCAGGGCTACTTTTTATATGAGCACGTGACCTGTTTAAGCTGTGTCATTATTTCTTTTATGCCAATTAACAGCTGTTGTCTACAACACTTTAAAAAGTCCAGTTATAGGGTGCCTAGGTGGCTCAGTTGGTTAAGCGTCTGACTTCAGCTCAGGTCATGATCTCGCAGTCGGTGAGTTTGAGCCCCGCGTCGGGCTCTCTGCTGACAGCTCAGGGTCTGGAGCCTGCATGGTATTCTGTGTCTACCTCTCTCTCTGCCCCTCGCCCACTCATACTCTATCAAAAATGAATAAATGTAAAAAAAAGTCTTTCAAGTCCTGTTACTTATCAAGTGATATATCACTTTTTTGAACAATATTTAGGAAAGAAGGAACAAAAACCTTAATTTTTAAATTTCATGCCTTGACATAAAATTGTTATACATCCCAGATAAAACTTGTACTAGATTAGCTCTCGTTTAATTAGTTTAACAAACTACAGATGATTTACTTTAATGAATAATCTCCATAAAGAAATCCCTAAAATATCAAAGCACTTATACCCAACCTAGTTATAGCTACGTGAAAAGTCAAAAGTGGAATAATCGAGGGAGATGAGCTAATTTGATTGTTGCTTTTATTTTTTACTTGGATTTTCCTGATGTACAATAAACAAAACAAAACAAAAAAAAGAGAACAACCTCCCCCCTCACCATGATATTTACCTCAAGTATCAATGAAAACTAGCCTGCATTTCACATTGATATTAGAGTTTTGATTTGTTATGTGAAGCAAAAGATACTCTTCTTAGATATATAAATTCTTGTAAAGATAGTGGGTTATTTTCTCCAGTATCATAATTGATTCATCCACCAGAGGTTGCCATAGGGCTTTTTGCAGTTGAAAGACAATGAGAAATATCAAGACTGTACAGAATATAACAAAGCTAACCATCTATTTACTATCTGTCAAATATCTATCTATACAAATATCTATCTATTTGTATGTAAAAAGGATCTAATAAATAGAAGCCAAGTGACAACACCTTTAGATATTATATGTGGCTTAATCTAAAATTGAATGGAAAATAAATTAGCAAAACAATCTTTTTGTATTTAAGTTCTGTTTCAGTTATCAGTTTGTTTGTTTGTTTGTTTGTTTGTTTCCTTATGGCTAAGTCTGATTTCCTAAAATTTCTTTTAGATCTTTAGATCACCACTGTTTTGAATTACTGGAGAACAAGTTTTTTATGTGAGCCATATCTAGTCTCACCAGTAACTCCTGGCTCCTTCCGTCTGAATGTGTGAGTAACATTTTTGGCAACATGAGGACAGGAGAATATCTCCAGGATACCGGGGGAAGATGTATTTAAATGAAACTCTTTTATTTCTTTTCATATAAACTATTTGTGAATAAGTATACATGCATTTACTCAACAGAAAATAAAAAAATCTGGTCTCAGACCATATTCTCAAGTCATTTCCTTATTGTGAATTATCATACAGATTGAGTTGTTGGTATCAAAGCCCATTTAAGTTTTTTTTTTTTTTTGATAAAAAGCTCACATCCAATTCACTAGGCGATAGGAGATAGGTTTTGTGCTTAATAGTGTTTCTCTTTAAAAGTGCAACTGTAATGAGCAATGGAATAAAACAAAGAAAAAAACACAACAAAACAAACAAAGAAACAGCCCCGTGAAGTATTAACAATAACCAGACACAAAATACTCTAATCAGAAATACTACCCTGGACAAAAAAGGAATGTAAGGCTGGAGACATTAAGTTTATGTATGTACACACTAGCACTTCTGGATAGCTCCCAAAGGCACAGGGCTTACTACTTCCAAAAAGTACCCACTATTAAGGTGACATAGGTCTTGTCCCTTGAGCCTCCTTAAAGAAACAACAACTGTTCAGTAGCAGTGTACCAGATGTTAAAAAGAATCATTAGCAATCTAAATGTTTTTCTGAGCAGATGTCTCACTTCTGTGGCTAACTTTGGAGGGAGTGAAGTGGGATGCAGTGAGAATGGGGGAAAGGAAGAAAAGTTGAAAGGAATCAATACTAAGCAGATCTTCTTAACAATTACTCATGTAATTATACCAAAGACAAGAACTGAGGTGTGGGGTCTTCTAATGGCTGCTGGTTGACGAAGAAGAAAGGTAAACAACCCAAGGGAAGAATTAAACTCATTTTGCTCCATTGACTTGGCACACAACTTTGGGTCAATGAGAGGGGGAGAGACAAGCAGTATTATAGAGAGATTTAATGCTAAAATAGCAATTGTGCACTTTTCGATAGATATCAATACGGAATCCAAGGCTAAAAAAGAATCCATGGAAAGAATGAAAATGAGGAAAACCATTCCACCTGTGAGATGAATCCATGAAAGGAATAAGAAAGTGATTAGGTTAGGTGACTATGGTTGTAACGTCATTTCCTCAGGGGCAAATTTTGGAAGATTTTTCTCAAGCATTTTTCACCCCTAAAAACCCCAAGGTGGAAATTCTCTGTGTAAAGAATGTGCAACCTCAGCTTCCTCATCTAAGTCCTCCCTTTCTTCCCAAAAGGACAGAATGTAGAAGCATATATAAATTATCTGCACCTTCAGAAAACCATTGTTTTAGTATAGGAGAGTAAAGGGAAACAGGTACTAGAACATAGTCTTTCTTATAATTTTAGCTTTCAAATAAGTAAACAATATAATTATAGACCATAGAAAACTCATGGTCAGTAATACAGAAAACTCAGTGAAAACATATATTACGCATTTAATATACGCATCATGAAATATACTGAATAACAGTTTGACCTTGGCTATATGTAACCAGATCCAGAGATTTTAATAAGAGATTTTATAAGACAAAATTATATGGCAGCAACAGTTTCCAGGGTTCCCAGGAAAAAGTAGACCTTTTTATACATTGAAAATCTGACTATATATTGGATTTGTGAAAGTTGAAGAGCCTAAAAGGCAAATCCCAGTTCTGTAACATAAATTCATATTGATTAAGTCACACGCTACTGTTCCACTTTTTTTCTGTCTCAATAATAAAATGTATGAGGACAGACAACTATGCTAACATCACAGTGACTAAGTAGCTTTAATCATTAATTTTAAGTGACAGATGACATTTACTGATGCCTTTATTCCACAAATATTTACTAAAAACCTATTCTACACCAGTATGGCGGATAATCTTTGACAACTACAAAGATTAAAGAAATGTTGCTACTACTCATAAGTGGCTCAAGGTCTAGTAAATGAGAGGTTCAGTCTCCACACAAGATAATCCTGGAAGTGAGTTATGCACCTGAGGATACAGTGAGCCCTAAGAATGCAATGGAAGCCACATTCCTACTGCAGCCAGTGAAGAACAACTCAGAAAAGTCAAGTTTTGGTTCTGCTGGTCACCTGCATTTAACCTGATTTGAAACATGGAAAGATTTTGGAATTCCTCATAAACACTGTATTGATTTAATTACAACGGATCTGCCAAACACAAAATACAGTCTTTGTAAGAATCAATCGATTCTTATTTATTCTCAACATTGGAGTCTCTAGTAACCATTCACACTATTTGAGATGTGGCATGATACAGGAGAAGTGATGGTGGCACACACTTATTTTCCTCACTCAGACGAGATACCTTTATTGTGTAAATTACAAAGGCTTCTATGATTTGCAACTTTCTTATTTCTCCAATATTATCATCCTAACTTGGCAAGGATAATGCAAAAACCCTTCAACTACTCATCGAATGTGGAGTCCCACACTGAATGTGGCATGATTTCTGAAACTGATTTTTTAATGTATATAATTGGAGAATAATTTAACATTCTTAAGAATAGTGCATTTAATAAGAATTGCCACAATAATAACCATTATCATAATAACAGCAACAGAATCAAACACCTATTCAATACTTAGCATGTATCGGGTAGCCTTTTAAACTCTTTAAATGGACTAACTCACTTTAGTCTCACAACAGCCTTATGAGGTAGGTGCTATTTTCTCCCTTTTACAGATAAATACACTGAAGCAGAGAGAGGCTGTGCTCAGCAGAGAGGTTAGTTGTCCAAGGTCACATAGCTAATAGGTGACAAAGTTATATTTAAACACAACCAGGGCGCCTGGGTGGCTCAGTCTGCTGAGCATCCAACTTTGGCTCAGGTCATGATCTCACTGTTTGTGGGTTTGAGCCTCACATTAGGCTCTGTGCTGACAGCTCAAAGCCTGGAGCCTGCTTCGAATTCTGTGTCTCCCTCCCTCTCTGACCTTCCCTTACTCGAGCGCACACGCTCTCTCTCTCTCTCTAAAATAAACAAACATTAAAAAAATTAAAAAAAAAAACACACAACCTGGTTCTAAAGTCTGTGATTTTAACATAGGCTTTGTAAAATGGGCAGGAAACCTGAACAGACATTTTTCCAAAGATACACAGATGGCAAACAGACACATGAGAAGGTGCTCAACATCAATAATCATCAGGGAAGTGCAAATTAAAACCACAATGAGATGTCATCTTATACCTGTCAAAATGGGTAGACTCAAAAAGGCATGAAACAATAAATGTTGGAGAAGATGTGGAGAAAAGGGAACCCTTGTGCACTGCTGATGGAAATATAAACTGGTGTAGTCACTGTGGACAAGACTATGGACGTTCTTCTAAAGTTAAAAAAGAAATACCAAATGATCCAGTAATTCTACTACTGGATACTTACCCAAAGAAAATGAAAACATTAATGTAAAAAGGAATATGTACTCCTATGTTGATAGCAGCAATTATTTATAATAGCCAAGATATGGAACCAACCCAAGTGTCCATCAATAGACAAATGGATAAAGAAGAAATGGTAAGAAAGAGACAAACCAAAAAATAGACCCTGAAGTACAGAGAACAAGCTGATGGCTACCAGCAGGAGAAGTAGATGGGGAGATGGGTAAAAGAGGTAAAGGGGATTAAGAATACACTTATTGTGATGAGCCCTGAGTAATGTATAGAATTGTTGAATCACTATGGTGTACACCTGAAACTAATATAACATTGTATGTTAACGACACTGGCTTTAAAATCAATCAATGAATGAATGAAGATATGGCATATATACGTGTGTGTATGTGTATGTGTGTGTGTGTGTACACATACATACAATGGATTATTACTAAACCAAAAAAAAAGATCTTGTAATTTATAACAGGGACAAACCTAGCGGATAACATGCTAAATGAAATAAAGCAAAGACAAATGTCCTAGAATTTCACTTACAAGTGGAATCTAAAAAAACAAATGAATAAACAAACCAATTAACAGACTCTTATTTTTTTAAATGTTTATTTATTTAGAGAGCGCGAGCAAGCAGGGGAGGGGCAGAGAGAGAGACGGAGAGAGAGAATCCTAAGTAGGTTCCACACTGTCAGCACAGAGCCTGATATGGGGCCCAAACCCATGAGCCATGAGATCATGATCTGAGCCAAAATCAAGAGTTGGACACTTAACCGATTGAGCTACCCAGGTGCCCCCAATAGACTCTTAAATACAGAGAAATGGTGGTTGCCAGAGGGGAGGTGGGTGGGAGGATCGGTGAAATAGAAAGGGGATTAAAAGTTATAAAATCTGTAAGTCCCAGAGATGAAAAGTACAGCATAAAGAATATGGTCAGTTAAAAAAAGAAAGAATATGGTCAATAATACTGTGATAAATTTTATGGTGACAGATGGCAGGTGCATTTATGATGAGCACTGAATAATGTATAGAATTATTGAATCAGTATGTTGTACACCTGAAATTAACATAACATTGTACATTAATTATACTTCAAATAAAATAAATACTAAAAACCCAACCTGGTTCTAAATTCTGTGCTTTTAGCCATTCCACTGTATCTCTTTGTTGACTAGGTATAGAAATGGAAGAGGAAAGTCTTCCTTTTAAGGTATGGTGGAAGCTAGGAGAATAAAAAGGGTGCAAGAAGAAATATTCACCCTATAATATTAAATCCTAGAATGTCTCTTAACCATTGTCATTATTTTAAAAATAAAGATAGCAATGCAATACGTGGGCAAAGATTTTTTGTTTTTAGAGATTTTAAATGAGTTCATGAAAGAAAGAACATAATAAACTGCATGTTATTTTAAGAAGTTAAAAGTTTGTGGGCAGGCCCTAAACACTCTTTCTGTTCTCCAGTAACAATTCCTTGAAAAGAAACTTTGGATCTTGAGATGAAAAAAGATCTATTTGGTCATCTTGTCCATCTCACCGCTGGTAGAGAATTGCTCCTGACAGTAAAGAACTTAACTTATTGACAGCACTCTTTAAGCAGCAATTTACCAGGTGAATCCCTAAAGGCAAGGATGACTTCTCTGGTTTATCTTTGCCTTCTTATCATCAGTATAGTTAGGAGACCCATTCAATCTTCTCTGCCAGATGAGGAAAGGGGTCAGGATTCTTGAAAATGTTTCTAATCTATACTTGAGTAAAAGTGCAGCTAATAGTATTTGATAGTGTAATCTGGGATCATTGCTTTTCTTTCCTATTTGGGCTAGTGTGTATACAAGTATGTGCATTTGTATAAGATATTTGACAATGAAATTATGCAATATCAAATTATATTTTACACGCAAGCTTAGTATGCTATTTTTTAAATATTTTTTAGTATGCTATTTTTTAAATATTTTTTTTTTTACTTTGAGGGAGAGAGAGTGTGTGAGGGAGGAGGGTCAGAGAGAGAGGGAAGGAGAGAGTCTGAAGCAGGTTCCTCCTTGTTAGCACAGAGCCCACCTCAGGGCTCAATGCCACAAACCACGAGATCAGGACCTGAGCCAAAATCATGAGTTGGAAGTTGAACCAACTGGGCCACCCACGTGTCCCAAGATGCTATTTGTTAGGTAGGAAAATAAAAAGTGTAATGGGATGACAAAGGTGATATGGGGAGATGGGTACCTCTTAAACACATTCTGAGTGAAGAAGTCTTATTGTCAAAATTATTGATTTTAATGAATTTCACAGTTATTAGAATTATAAAAAGTTGGAAATTTAGCCAGGTTGATTCTTTCAGTTCAACTTTGGTGCTCTATCATCATTCTATGAGTATTCCATGGGATAATGTTATATAAAACAGTTGCAAAGAAGTAGATGTGTTATAAACTGTTCAACTAATACTAGTTTCCTTACATTTCAAGCCTTTTTTAAACAGGTGGACAAAGTACCTCAACTCTTTGACTAGATGGCCTAATCTCATCACCACTGCTGAGATATATCTGCTTTTAGCTACTCCTCTTTATTCTTCAGAAAGTATGTTACTAAAAGAGCCAATAGTCTATACAGTGGAGCAAGAAGCTATATGTATATGAACGGCCGAAGGACTTCTTGCTTCAAAATATATTCTACTTCTGCCTGTTATTCAACTAATGAATTATATCTAGGCACTGCCAATAAATGCAAATGTTATATAATGATCCCATATTCTCTGTTACAGTAGGTTCCTAGACTACTGTGTAATAATTGGAGAGAATGAAACAATCCCAAAAATAATACAAGGGAGACAGGACAAGAGAAAAGCAATGGGGAAAAGGTTCTTCTTCTTTTTTTTTCACACTTATTTTTCAGAGAGAGAGAGAGAGAGAGAGAGAGAGAGAGAGAGAGAGAGAGAGAGAGAGAATGCAAGTGGGGGAAGATCAGAGAGATAGGGAGACAGAGTATCCCAAACAGGTTCTGCATTATAAGTGCAGAATCGGACTCAGGGCTCGATTCCATGAACCATGAGCTCATGACCTGATAACCTGAACTGAAATCAAGAGTTGGATGCTTAACTGACAAGTCACCCACGCACCCCAAAATGTCCTTGTTTCTATGGAAAGGCACAGTTCAGATGAGTTCCAGAGGAATGATGAGAGGGCAAGAAGGAAGAGATGCAAGTGTTAAGAAGAAAAATAAAGTTTTTGCTTGTACCCTATTTACTACTGGACATGAATGCCAGGAACCAAAGCCATGAACGAGTGGTCATTAGTTACTGAGGTTATAACCAAGGTGATTAACTGTTAGTTGTTAGCTTAAAATACTTAAGTTCAAATACGACTACCAAGACTTTTACCTGAGAGATCTTCTCTCCCTGCCTTCACTTGGCATTTGGTTACTGGAATAGGCCTGCCTCTGGCTTCACTTTAGATTGCTGTTGCATGATCATATAACAAGCTCACCATGCATACCACTAATTAACTATTTTATGCACTGATATTGTTTCAGAAGTAGGGTAAAGATTTTTATGCCAGAGAAGTATTTGTTTCCCCGTGGTTATTTTTTTTTCATTTCGCTGGGGGATATTGCAATAGCAATCATCATCATCATCATCATCATCATCATCATCATCTCTTTATAGTCTCTGGACCATAATATAGGCTGGCCAAAAGTAGAAGGATGAAGAAAAGGGGATCAGGTATGAGTGGATTTCTAATGTTAATACATGATACTATTCATATTTTGGGAATAATCTAGATCAAGGGAGCAAAGGTAACTCTAGTTTCTTATCTTAGATTAAGCCACTCTCAGTAAGCGAACCAACAATCACAGAAGAAGAAAGTGAAAAGTACTTATTTTCCTATTTGTCTGTGGTGAGTGTGTGGTTCCTGGAAGGTATCTAGAAAGAGTTTTCTTGTGGATGTGTTGCTATGGTACTTAAAAAACAGAGAAGTATATAAATTTGGCAATCACCAACATGTAGCAACAAACTGGCGACGTGTGAAACATGAGGTAGTGTATAATAAACGGTTGCATTGAAAACATTCCAGATGAAGTTATATAGTGTATTAAGTATTCAGCTTCAAGAGGAGAACACATAGAGGCTGTATCTGGCCCTTTCTGTAACTGGGAAATTTACATCATGTTTTTTAAAGACGATTACCCAGAACTCTTTTAAAACTCACAAATACAGTCGAATCTCTTTCAATGTACACTTTGCAAAAAAGAGAAAATGATACAGTCATGTTACTGATCACACTTCTGATGACTAATGGGACTTGGTGAACCTTTTTCATTTAAACGTGAAATAGGATGTGTCACTCTGCTTTCTTTGGAATTATTAAAACTTCATACTTGCCAATTCAGTCTCAAAAATCCCCATGGGTAAATTCTTCATGTGATGAACTAAATGTGGGGAAGAGAAGGCGTCGCAGTGATCAAAACCTCTTAGAATTTTACGATTCCTGTACTGCTCTGACACACATTTGAGAGAGGGCCTCTGGAAGTGTATGAAGGTTAAATCTTAACTGAGGACATGAATCTAAGCCCTGGTATCTAGTTTATATTCTAACGAGGGAAAGACATTTGTTTTTAAAATGATTCCAGTTTGGGGGCGCCTGGGTGGCTCAGGTCATGATCTCATGGTTCGTGGGTTCCAGCCCCGCATCGGGCTCTGTGCTGACAGCTCAGAACCTGGAGCCTGTTTCCCTCCTGGAGGGAGATTCTGTGTCTCCCTCTCTCTCTGCCCCTCCCCACTCGCGCTCTCTCTCTGTCTCAAAAATAAATAAACATTAAAAAAAAAATTAAAAAAAAATGATTCCAGTTTGGAGGAAATCAAATTCAACACGAGATCCTGCTTTCTAATAGTAAGGTCCAGTGCCGCTGCGCAGGTAACAATGCCAGCACCGGCGATCTCCCCCAAACAATGAAGGACTTCTCTAACACCTTCTGTGTGATCATGGGTTCAAACAGACCCTTCTTCAATCTTCTCTGAGATTCTGTTCCAGTTCTGAAATTGTCCTATCCCCCTGAATTGGAGAACCAGCTTACCCTGTGGTGCTGAAAATGAAAGCCAAAGTCTTTCCCAGACTGAATGGGATGGCTACATCTGATATGTCTTAGACACTATTTTGCTGATGCCACTGTGTGGTGGTCACCAGTCCTACTCACTCTCTGTCCCGTGTATAGCTCCATTATTAAGATTTCTGTAAAATGTGGCATCCTTCATACTGATTCATTCAATTGTATATTCGTCCATAACATCTTAACATCTATTAGTTTAAGCATGAAAGGGTGGCGAAGTCCTCACTGGTCCATCATATTCTTGAATTAGACATAAACTTACAAAGGCAACCTGTATGGCACATCTTGCCCAAAGTTCCATAGCCAACATTAGGGAGCCAGCACCCCACTCCCATACTTCAGTTAAAGGGTTTATTAGCATAAGTAAAAACCTGTCCAACATAGTTCATGGTGGAAAGCACAAAGTTGTGCTGATTTATGTACGTGCTTAACAAATGTCTGTGCAGAATGAAAGGTGGACATCTTTAACAAGTGCTTTATCTTCATAGCATATCATCACTAAAACAAAGGAAATGACATTTTACATATTCACAGTTAGGCAGGCATTACATTTGTATTTTAAGTTGTCAGTAAAAGCAAAGGGTTTTGTGATAATTAATCATTTTCTATCTAGTGGTCCTTTTCCTATTTAAAGCAATGTTTTTGTGTTTTTCCCCAAGTACTCTACACGTTCAGAGAAACTTCTCCAGTAACAAACTATGTAGAAATGATTCTGAAAGTATAGTCTTTGTCGTTTTTTTTTTAATTTCTATTCATATTTTTAAAGGCAGAGAGACATAGAGTGTGAGAAGTGGAGGGGCAGAGAGAAAGGGAGACACACAATCTGAAGCAAGCTCCAGGTTCCAAGCTGTCAGCACAGGGCCCGACGCAGGGCTTGAACTCACAGACTGTGAGATCATGACATGAGCTGAAGTCAGACGCTTAACCAACTCAGCCACCCAGGTGCATGTGTTGCTGTTTCTTAATCTAAATTTGTGTAAACCCTAACAGGAGTACCTAACCCATGAAATGTGGCACACCATAACTCAAGAGATGTGTGCCTGTATCCATTTCCTTTTAAAAAGGAAAAAGCGACCTCTTTTAAAACTTATTTATCGCCATTCTTAGAGATGTGAAAATGCTACCTGGACTCTAAGAATGATAAAGAGATTCAGACAGGGCGTCCAAAAACCCGAGGTCTAGCCAGTCTCCTCATCAGATCATAGGTCTCTGACCAAATCTCTCTCATGATTAAATTGATTCATCTATAAATGTTTATCTTATTCAAAGAAAATTATTAGGACCCATTTTCTGCTATATCCAGTCTGTAAGTCCATTCTGTATGGGGAAAATCTGGGTACTCTGAAGCCAAGTATTTACAATTCTATCCAAAATAATTACCTAAGCTAAAAGACCTCTATAAAAAATTTATTTTTGACAGAGAACACACTGATGGTTGCCAGAGGGGAAGAGGGGTGGAGAATAAACAAAATGGGTGAAGGGGAGTGGGAATTTCGGCTTCTAGTAATGTAATGAATAAGTCCTGTGAATAAAAGGCACTATGTAGGAAACAGTGATATTGTAAAAGCATTGGATGGTGATGAAGGTAGCTCCACTTATGGTGAGCACAGCATAACATATAGAGAAGTTGAATCACTTGGTTGTACACCTGAAATTAATGTAGAGTTGTGTGTCAACTCAAAAAAAAATTAATTCTATTTTTGGTCTATTTGCAAATGCTATGGGGATAAAAGTCAATTGTATTAAATTTTGTGTTTGTGCTATAAATGGATTCCAGTTGGCAAATGCATGTTAATAATTATAATCTAAAAACCTAGTACCTATCAAATACGCTAACGACTCAATGAATCTGAATATCTGGAAAGTTTAAGAATCATTAACTTAAGTTCATATTAAATTAAAGAGAACTTCTTATACATAACCTTCGACACTATGAGTGTACAGACTATGCTTTTTTTTTTTCTTACAAAAAAACACATTGTCTTTTTCTTCATTAATTTAATCTGACATATGTGTAGTGAATGCTAATTTTTTCTTCTGCGCTCTTTTTTACATACACTTTTTTTGTTATATTTTTCAGAGAAGATTATTTTTCTTTTTTATAAGGTGGGAGTTGCTCTGTATAACAGCCATTCTTGTCACTGAACAAATGTATACCTGTGAATCCAGTCTGGAGTGAAAGGTAGGAAGAGCACAAAAGGGAGAGAATATAAAGTATATCTGTGTGGAGCAGGAGACAATCAATTAGATTCATTATCTGCTCTACATTCCAGTCACTTCTTTAAAAGAAAAGAAGTACATAATACCATGGCAACAGTTAGACTTGCAGTCCGTTACGGTATATAATCATTAAGAGGTCTTCAGCCTTCCCTGAAAATAGATATGAAAAAAATTCCAGTGGTTGCACAAACTCCCTATATTTATGCTGATTAAATGACAAGTTTGTAATTTACAGGTGTCTTATTGCCATGGGAATGCAATCATACAATTCCATTTTAGAATTCAAGGGCTTTTGAAACATGCTGCATGATTGTTAGCTGGGCTGCAAGCTAAGATTAAATTGAAGGGGCGGCATGTAGATTTTAGAACATGGTGTTGACATTTACTGGCCAATCACATTTTGCAACACTCCTGCATGACAGCAGATGTTGACCTTTCAAGCTTTCCCTATCTGCTTTCACACATTACCTGCAGAAATTAACATAACTCTGCTTCCTGCTCTATGCTGCTATTAATGTCATCTGGGAATTGAGATTCATGAATTCAGTTATTACCCAGGCTTGAGACCCGTTTTATACTCTAAGCACAGAACTAACAGCTCCTGGGAGCTGGTATTTTTGGATGTAGCTTCAACAACCACCTTTGTGGTTGAGGGATAGCTAGAAGCTATGGTGTAAAAAATGTCATAGGGAACAAGAGGAGAATTAGGCAGAGGAGGACAGTTTCAAGGAGAATGCTAAGGGCCAAATAATTGTGAATACATGGGATAGGAGAGCTTAAAACACAAAAAGCGTACATTTTAAGTGAGTCAAATAATGGTGTGAGTTTCACTTCTCTTGTTAACTGAACCATGAAAATGATACCCCTTAGAGTCTGTGTGCAGTGAGCTTCAGGGTTTACTTCCCAACGCCTGGGGCCTCTATTATAGATGATTTAGGAGAGAAACAATCCAAGGTAAAGATGTCTTAGATAGCCCTTAGGAGTTCTGTGCATAATTGTAAGCCACATTCTGTAGCACTTCCTTCTAAACAAAAATCCTACCATTTCTCTATTACCTTGTCAGATACTTTTTGTTCATTTTTTTCCTAAGCATAGAAGTCCTGCTTCTAAAATATTTGGAGGGAACCTGTCAATGGGGGAATGAAATTCTGAGATATATTATTTTCTGGGACAGGAATTAGCACCTCCTATAAGTCTCAGTAATACAGATATCATTACAATGAAATATCTCTAGAAATAGGAGGACAAAGTTATGACACTGTTTATCAAAATTTGCAGACTGTGAAGGAGGATTCTGAATTTTGCTTAACCTTTTCTCCAGGTTAGCTGTATGGATTTAGTAAATTTCCTGTCGTCTATCTTTTAAAGTCCTTGGAGAGCATCTACGAAATATCTTAGTCACGGTTCTGTGAATCTAGTCTTTTGAGATACAAGCAGATGCATTTATCTCAAATAGGAATTGATTAACAGAGCTCAAGATGTCACCAATGAGATATGCATATACAGGCTACTTCAATGGCATTGCTCTGATTTACCCTCCAGCAAACATTCTGTGCTGATTTGCATGTTTCAGCCACGGTGAATTTTCCAGCAGTTTCTCTAAAATGAGCACCTCTTATCGCATATATGAAATACACAAGCATCGTGATTTAAAGGACCAAAACCCACCCTTAAAAAATATCTTTCCAACTCCATTCCACTGTGCTTGAGGTTCTATGTTTTGAAATGATTTTATATGTATGAACTAGTATTTTCTCAAAATTGTTTAATGGAAAGAAATGCTCCTGGGATGAGTGACAACAGTCTGCCTAGTATTTTCCTATGAATAACTTGACCCAGTTTCTTTTTTGTTTGAAAGCAAAGATTAGTTAATATACATTTATCCAAATGCCAGACGGACATTTCCAACCAGATATACCATAAGCAGTTCAAAGTAAAGATGTCCAAACCTGAACTGATCATTTTCACCAGACCCCTCAGCAATTAGATTTTCTTCCTAAACTGGAGAAGATGAGGTACACTCTTATCTTTGTTATACACTATACCATTTGGATTTTATCCTGAGAGGAGTTGAGAAGGACTATAAGCAGCAGAGTAACATGATAAAACTAGCATTAAAAAATCATGCTAAATTATAGGGTGAAGCATCGGATGGAGAGGGCCTGGGCATGGTAAGGACACAAATAGGGAAGAAACATTTGGGATGCTATTGCAGTAATTGAGAGGTGGGGATTTCCTTTAACAATCCACTAGAGTAGTGATCATGAGAGGCATCCAGGCTTGAGATTCATGAAGGAAATCTGAGTACATTTAACAATATATATAAAGGGTGACATCAGTGAGGGAAGAGTTAGGGAAGACTTTCTAGTTTTTGTTTCTAAAATACAGTAGCTGTTGGTGTTTCTCATTAAGGAAGGAGACATGTAGCAAAAATGGTTTGGGGAAATATGTTGACTTCATTTTTAGACATGTAATTTTGAAATCCTATGAGCTAACCAGCTGGACCTATTTCTTTAAGCTCCTCTAGCCACATATGTATTTTTCACAAAACACCACATAAAATGGAATCTCCAGCATTCTTTTTGTTCATGGTCCAAATTGGAACTTGCTTATCCAGGGCCTTCTAGAAGAGCCAGTGTGGCAAAAAAGAAAGGCTTGGTTTATGAAATGCAAAGTAGTTGGACCCAAGTCCCTGCTCTGCCTTTTGCTTGTTGTGTGATCTCAGATGAAATGCTTTGCATTTAAATTTCTTTATCTTTAAAATGGAGCTGTTAAAACCCATACTGGCCTAAAATAAAACACTCAAACATTGCAGTTTCTATTATTTAGTACTTGTTATTTTACTCATGTGAGGTTTTTGTTTTGTTTTTGTTTTTGTTTGTTTGTTTTGTTTTGGTTTGGCTTTTGTTTTGGTTTGTGTTTTGCTTTTAGTCTGATCTTATGACCAACGTTTGCAGGCAGGACCATCTTCCTGGATTAGAGGGTCCTCTATTTTTTTACTTAACTACCCTCAACCCACAAAACAACACATTGGTAAGACTGGGAGGGAAGTATTCAGTGCAACCAGGGATCAAAGCAACTATACTAGGTACTATAAATGTAGACTTCCAACCCATTATAATTTGGTGGCTTATTGAAAGTATCCAAATGAGAAATTATGCTTCTGTATGCATATTTAATTTTATTACTGTGACTGTTTTTTTCCCTATTTTTCCACTAAATGGTGCTGAGAAAAACAGAAATAATTTTCTAAGAGCAATGTGAACACATTCTTGTAATTTATGGAAACTGACCAATTGTTGATTATATACAACATTATGGACACGAATTATAATCATATTAATTTGCCTCTAAAGCTTTAAAATATTTCTTCCAATGAAAATGAGCCTCTTTACACTTTTCTAGACCTCTTAATCACAATTGTTGTCCTACAAGAGGACCTGATTTTGGAACACAACAACAAAGCCTGTCTATGCTATGGCAGGGCTTTATACAGACTTGCGTTTCCTAGGACACGAAATGACTGGGTTTGCATGATCCGTGTCCAGAGTGTAATTAATTAAGAAACATTTAGGAACAAATGCCCACAGTAGAAAATTCCATAAAATAAAGTTCTTAGGTTAAATATTCAAAGGTGATTTAACTTGGGGCAGTGACTTCCCAAAATGTCCCATATACGTAAATGTTGAAATAGGTCACAATAAATTGTATTTAACAAATATTTATTCAGTGTTTATTATATGTCAGGTGGTAGAGGAAGAAAAATCCTCCCTTTCTTCCCACAGTCACTCATTCTTCACTAGAAGACACCGGTTTTACACTTCCATTCGTTCACCCATGCTTCTAACATGCTTGCTCTCTCCACTTACTACGTTCACACCACACCTCACCTAAAAGGGGAGCCATGGTTTACCAGTAGGCATGATTACTTTGCCTTAAATCCAAACCTATCTGCGGTCTTTGTCTTGTGCTTTGTGTTCTCCATAGAGCAAGCTCACTTGGGTGGGGTCTGACTATATCTTATCCTCCTCTGTCTGTTCTCTGTCATTCACCCACAACAGAGTGAAGAGGTGACGCCAGAATTTGCTGCATACTTGCCTATCTTAATTGTTGCATGAAGGGGAAAGAAGGAGAGCACAGGTTAAATAGCAATCTCCATTCCAAGGTTATGGAAGTTCTGCGTTAGGAGGGACTGAGTACTTCCCCAGAACTTAATAAAATGGTATTTTGCTTCCATTTGATTACTGCTCTTTGAAAACAGCTTTCTGAGCCTGGATATTCTGAAATAGAAGAGTTGATAAGATTATGGAAATCTCAACTGAAACTTGTTATATACCATGTTTCATCAAGTGTTAGACGGACACATCCAGGTCTAGAAAGAGCAGAGCAGCAGTTTATTCTCAAATTTCCTACATTTTTGCCTGAAAATCATATGGAATTCCCCCCCACAAAAGAGGAAAAATTACAAACTACTTTTTCAATGAGACTAGCACATAGAAGAGACCCACTTTAAATGTAAATGTGGTCAAAAACAACTGAGACGAGGACAATTAATGTGGGCAGCCAAAATTATGTGGCCATGTGCTAGGAACATCAGGTTATGTGTAGGGGTCTAACATTGATAGCAAATATACTCTCCTGGAAATTATATAATTTTGGAGTCTGAAGTGTTATGACACAGACTGAATCAAACAGAGTTCATTTCTTGGGGAAGCAGAAGCCGAGGAAGTACAGGGAGAAAGAATCTGGGGTCCAAAATTTGACTCATGGCAAAAAAAGAAATGCCTCTGAAAGTAAAGAGAACATTTGGAAAAATAGAAACTATCCTTTTTGTCTGACCAGGGCTTGAGATAAGTTAAGAATAGCAGGTCTCCCAATCTATATCAGTTCCTGAGTGAGAGATAAAGGTTATTTGATCACACAGAACAGCCATTTTTTAAATAAGAGTGTGTCATTATATAGGCTCTCTTGGCACAGTGTGCATGCAATGTGTCAGGCTCATAATCTGAGTCATATGCCATTATAGCCAAAGAAGAGAGAGGCCGGGAACAGAAAAATCTGATGAAGTCTGTGGCCCCTCCATTTTTCATTGGTTACATTGATACATGGCCCAAGGAAACTCAACTAATTCAAATAAAAATAACATAAAGTACAAATATAGTACCCCTAAAAGTGATATAAGAAAAATGGCAATTCTAGCATACAGAATCAATGAATAAAAGCAAAACTGACTAGAAGACTATTTCACCTGAAAAGCTTACACAAAGTATAGGTCAAATATTCTAACATAACTTAAAAAATATATACCTTAGTGAAATCATTACAGAGTAAATCTTCAAAACAGAAATACAAGCACTCAGTAAAGATATGGATAGATAGGAAAAGGAAAAAAATATTAAAATTTAGGGAAAGAACCAAAAAATAAACAGGCAAAAGTGTTTCATAAATTAATTCTAAATTAAAAGGGACAAAATGGAGAATACATTGCTGAAAAGCAAAGAAAAAAAATTGTGAAAATTGAGAAAAATTACCAAAATGACACAAAAGAAAGACATGAAAAGGTAATAATTAGGAAGAATATGAAATTCAGAATATGAAAAAGATTGATTTACACATAAATGGAATTCACAGAGAAGAAAACCAAAAGAAACAAATGTAATTCAAATATTTTTGTAAAAATAATGAATCTACATATTACAAAGGCACAACACATTAATCAAGGTGAAACACATTCTAGTAAATGTATTACTCTTATGAAAAGGAATAATCTTTTGAGCAGCCAGAAAAAAATAAAATTCTCTTGTAAATGAAGGAAAATCATTTTCATAGCAACACCCTGTATTATAGGACAGTACAGCACCACCCACAAATTACTAAAGAATGAAAATGTGAGGCAAAGATTTCATAACTAGCCAAGTTCTCCTTCATTTATACAAGCTAATGTCATTTTTCATTCTGCAAAAAAAAAAAAAAAAGATGGGGAAGTGTGACAAAATGTGATGTAAATATTATACACTCTGACAATAGAATAATTATACTATTAGTGGGGTGCCTGGGTGGCTTAGCTGGTTGTGTCCAACTCTTGGTTTCAGCTCGGGTCATGATCTCACAGTTTTGTGAGTTTCAACCCCACATCGGTCTCTATGCTGACAATGTGGAGCCTACTTAGGATTCTCTGTCTTCCTCTCTCTCTGCCCCTTCCCCACTTGTATGGTCTCTGTCTCTCTCAGAATAAATAAATAAAGTTAAAAAAGGAATAATTATACTATTAATAAATGAGGAAAAATAAATGTTGAAAGTTTGCCTCATTTTAACACCTATAATATAGACATCTACAATATAAATATATCTGTATGTAATCTACATACACTTATATTTAAGATATCATTTAGAGCTGAAAAATAAGTGGTAAAATTTTAAGAATACATGAGTAAACACCAAGAACATTAATTGTATTAACTAAAAGTACAGATTAAAGAGAGCAAAGAGAAAGGAATATAGGAGAATCCAAGCTAAATTTGATGGTGTGCATGTAAGTGCATGTATAACAACAACAACAACAAAAATCATGATAGAATTAAATTGAAACATCTGTCATGTAAATATAGATAGGCTTAACTTGTGTACTAAAATGAAATATATAAAACTAAATTAAAAATCCAAACTCATCTGTATGGTAAATAAGGTGATTAACTAAACATTATTTATAAATGTCAAAAATAAAAGGAGAACATATATACCAGGCAAATGCAAATAAAATATAAGTTGGGACTGGAGCACAGGGAAGATGGTGGAGTAGGAGGATCCTATGCACATCTGGTCACGGACACCCCAAGATTATGGTGCAAATAAGTTTGTAAATGGCATGAAGATTGGAAGAAAAAAACTTCTACAGCTAACTGTAAAGAGAAGACCACATCAAAAAGGGTAGAAGTGGCAGAGATGTGTTTCAGAACCAACCCCCCCCCCATGAAACTAACCCCAAATGGGAGGGCATCATCAACAGAGAGAAGCCCACAGGGGGCACCCTTGGCATTGGGGACCCACACTGGAAAGATGAGTCCCTGAAACGCTGGGCTTTCAAAATGAGCAGGACTTACCTGTGGGAGGGCCACAGGGTGATAGGAAACTGAGTGTTCAACATTAAAGAGCCACCATACTAAGTAACTCATCCCAAGACACAGCACAAAAGCAGAAGTTTAGAAAGTGCCTGGGGATATATGTGAAAAACATTTATTGACTAATCTTAGAACATGTGTTGAAGGGGCAGAAATATTCAGGAAATTTCTTCAGAGATAAAGGTGCTGGTGGGCTCTGTTTCATTCCCCGTACCCAGTCGAGGTAGTTGGATGCTTATAGGAGCCAGGGTTAACACTCTCCATCTACCATGGTAACACTTCATGATCCACTCCTCCTATACATTCACATCATCCCTATATATTCACCGACCTTTCTGGGCAGGCATACCTCCAAAATGGCTCCTAGCCCACCCTACACTGCAGGCAGCCCTGGCCAGGACCAGCATCACTCCAAACTGACACCATTCTGGGAAGAATTCAAAGTAACAATCATAAAGATACTCACTGTACTTGAGAAAAGAGTGGATGATCTCATTGAGAACTTCAACAAAGGTAGAAAATATAAAAAAGAACCAGTAAGAGCTGAAAAATTCAGCCACTAAAATAGAGTATGCAGAAGAATGGATTGATGAGCTGGAAGACAGGTTAATAAAAATCAACTGAACAGCACAAAGAAAAAAGAAAAAAATGAGAATAGGTTAAGAAAACTCAGTGACATTATCATGTGTAATAACATTCACATTATAGGGATCCCAGAAGAAGAAGAAGAGAGAACAGGGCAGAAAACTTATTTGAAAAAATAATAGGTGAAAACTTCCCTTATCTAGGTAAGACAGACATTCAGGGACAGGAATTACAGAGCTCCTAATGAGATGAACCTGGGAGGGGGGTGGGGATCCACATCATAACATACAATATATAAAAGGGCAAAAAGTAATAATAAAGAGAGAATTTTAAAAGCAGCAGGAGAAAAAACAGCTATACAACAGAGAAACCTCTTAATGCTATTGAATGATTTTTCAGAAGAAACTTCACAGGCCAGAAGGGAGTGGCATGATGTATTCAAAGTACTAAAAGGAAAAACCAAAACCAAAACCAAAGACAACCTATAACTAAGAATACTATACCCAGTTAGGTTATCATTCAAAATAGAAGGAGAGGTAAGGAGTAAGACAAGCACAAATTAAAGAAGTTCATCACCACTAAAGCAGCCTTCCAAGAACTGTTAAAGGGGATTAATTAAAAGGAAAGAAAAGGCCTAACTTGAAAACCACTATGAAAGGAAAAAAATTTTCACAAGTAAAAACAAACATGTAGTGAAAGTAGTAGTTTAAATCACTAATAAAGTCAGTATGGAGGTTAAAACACAGTAAAATCAGTTACATCTACAAAAATTAGTCAAGGGATACACAAAATAAAAAGATATAAAGTATTACATCATATGCATAGAACATGGAGGGCTAGTAAAAATTTAGCGTTTTTAGAATATGTTCTAATATAAGTGACCATTAATATAGATTGCTATAACATAAGATATATATATGAACCAATGGCAACCACAAATTAAAAATTAGGTCTTTTCTTTGGCCTCACTGGACCATCCCCCACCATAAACATAGAGTCTGGTGGGGTTCAGCTGCACACAAGTGCACATGGAACATTCTCCAGAAAAGATTACATGTTAGGCCAGAAAAAACAAGTCTCAATAAATACAGCAAAATCTCAAATTTGAAATTATATCAAGCATCTTATCTGACCATTAGAGTATGAAACTAGAAATTAATTACAAGAAAAAATGTGGGAAAAAAACACAAGTACACAGAGGCTAAACAACATGCTACTGAACAATGAATGAGTGAACCAAAAAAATCGGAGTAAATAAAGAGAAAATACAGGCAGACAAATGAAAATGAAAACACAGTAGCCCCAAATCTTTGGGACACAGCAAAAGCAGTTCCAAGAGGGAAGTTTATAGTGATACAGGCCTACATCAAGAAACAAGAAAAATCTGAAAGAAACAACCTAACCTTAAAACTAAAGGAGACAGAAAAAGAATAAAGCCTCAGAATAGTCAAAGGAATAAAATACTAAAAATTGGAGCCACAGTGCACGAAATAGAGGCTAAAATTAGTAAAAAAGATAAACCAAGACCTGGTTCTTTGAAGATTTAAAAAAAAATTGATAGACCATTAGCCAGATTCATCAAGAAAAGAGGACTAAAATCAAATCAGAAACGAAAAAGGACAAACAACCACAAAAATACAAGGGATTATAAGAGAATATTACAGAAAATTATATCCCAACAAATTGTATGACTGTTTGCTAGAAAAAAAGCTACATCAATTGCTACAAACATACAATATTCCAAAACTGAATCAAGAAGATGTAAAAAATTTGAACAGACTGATTACCAGTAATTAAATTGAGTTAGTAATCAAAAACTCCCAACAAGCAAAGGTCCAGAATCAGATTGCTTCACAGGTGAATTCTACCAAACATTTAATGGAATTTAATATCTATTCTTCTCAAACTATTAAAAAAAATAGAACAGGAAGGAAAACTTCCAAATTCTTTCTATGAGGCCAACATTACCCTGATACCAAAACCAAAAAAAGATACTATGAAAGAAAACTACAGGCCAATATCTCTAATGAACATAGATGTAAAAACCCTCATCAAAATATTAGAAAACTAAATTCAACAATACATTTAAAAAGTGAGTCACCATGATCAAGGGGGACTTATTCTACGGATGCAAGGGTGGTTCAACATTCACGTATCAATAAATGTGATATATCAAATTAACAAAAGGAAAGATAAAAACCATATGATCATCTCAAAAGATGCAGAAAAATCATCTGACTATATACAATATCCATTTATGATACAAACTCTCAACAAAGTGGGTTTAGAGGGAATATACCTCAACATAATGAAAGCCATATATGACAATTCCTCACCTATCATCATACTCAATGTTGAAAAACAAAAGTTTCCACCAAGAACAGGAATAAAACAAGGATGTCCACTCTCACCAGTTTTATTCAATACAGAACTGGAAGTCTTGACAGCACCATTCATACAAAAAAGTAATAGGCAACCTAATTGGTACAGAAGTAAAACTATCACTATTTCCCAAGGACATGATACTCTATATAGAAAAATCTAAAGACTCCATCAAAAAACTACTAGAATTCATCACAGAATCCAGTAAAATTTCAGGACATTTAATTAACACACAGAAATACGTTGCATTTCTATACACTAATAATGAAGTGGCAGAAAGAGCAATTAAGAAAACAATTCCATTTATGAATATACCAAAAAGAATAAAATACCTACGAGTAAACTTAAGCAAGGAGGAGAAGACCTATACTCTGAAAACTTGAAGACATTTACAAAAGAAACTAAAGAGGACACAAATAAGTGGAAAGATATACCATGCTCATGGATTGGAAGAATTAATATTGTTAAAATGTTCATGCTACCTAAAGCAAGCTACACATTCAATGCAGTCCTTACCAAAATATCAGTAGCATTTTTTCACAGAACTGAAACAAATAATCCTAAAATCTGTATGGAACGACAAAAGATCCCAATAACCAAAGCAACCTTGAGAAAGAATAAAGCTGGAGGTATCACAATTCTAGATTTCAAGATATACTACAAAGCTATAGTAATCAAAACAGTATTATACTGTTATAAAAATAGACACATAAACCAAAATAACAGAATAGAGAGCCCAGAAATACACTCACACCTATGTGGTCAATTAACCTACAACAAAGGAGGCAAAAATGTACAATGGGGAAAATACAGTCTATTCAATAAACATTATTAGAAAAACTGGACAGCTCCATGCAAAACAATGAAACTGGACCACTTTCTCATGCCATTTGCAAAAATATGTTCAAAATGAATCAAAGACCTAAATGTAAGACCTGAAATCATAAAACTCCTAGAAGAAAACATAGGCTTTAATCTTTTTGACATCAGCCTTAGCAACATTTTCTCAGTAATATGTATCCTCAGGCAAGGGAAACAAAAGCAAGAATAAATTATTGGGGCTATATTAAAATAAAAATCTTTTTCACAGCAAAGGAAACCATCAACAAAACAAAACAAAAAAAAAACAATGTATTGAATGGGGGAAGAATTTGCAAATGATATATCCAATAAGAAGTTAATATCCAAAATATATAAAGAATTTATACAATTCAACACCAAAATAAACATTCCCATTCAAGAGTGGTCAAAACACTTGAATATACATTCTTCCAAATAAGACATACAGATAGCCAACAGACACATGGAATATGCTCAACATCACTAATCAAGGAAAATGCAATTTAAAATTACTACTTCACAACAGTCAGAACAGCTTGCATCAAAAAGACAAGAAATGACAAGTGTTAGTAAAAATGTAGAGGAAAGGGAACACTCATGCACTCTTGCTGGGAGTGTAGATTGGTGCAACTACTGTTGAAAATAGTATGGCTGTTCCTCAAAAAATTAAAAATAGAATTATCATATGATCCAATAATTCCACTACTGGGTATTTTCCCAAAGAATACAAAAACACCAATTCAAAAGGACATATGCACTGCAATGCTTATTGTAGCATTATTTCCAATAGCTAAGATATGGAAGCAACCTAAGTGTTCATTCTAGATAAGTGAATAAGGAAAACACAAATGAACTACATTCACATACAGTGGTATATTACTCAGCCATACAAAAGGATAAGACCTTGTCATTTGCAACAGGATGGATGGATCTAGTAAGCACAATGCTAAGTGAAATAAGTAGACAGAGAAAGACAAATACCGTATGATTTCACTCACATGTAGAATCTAAAAATAAATTAACAAAAAGCAGAATCAGGCATATGAATATGATAACAACCTGAGGATTCCCAGAAGGGAGGGATGGGGGTTGGGCAAAATTGGTGAACAGGAATGAGAGACACAGGCTTCCAGTTATGGGACGATTAAGTCACAGGAATAAAAGGTATAGAATTGACAATATAATCAATGTTTTTTTTTTAATTTTTTGTAATGTTTATTTTAGTTTTGAGAGAGAGAGACAGAGTGTGAGCAGAGGAGCAGAGAGAGAGAGAGGGAAACATGGAATCCGATGCAGGCTGAGCTGTCAGCACAGAGCCCAATGTGGGGCTTGAACCCACAAACTGTGAGATCATGACCTGAGCCAAAGTCGGAAACTCAACCGACTGAGCCACCCAGGCACCCCCATCAATGTTATTATAACAGTGTTGTATAGTGATAGATGGTAGCTACACTTGTGGTGAGCATAGCATAACCTACAAAGACGTTAAAACACTATGTTGTACACCTAAAACTAGTATAAACTATGTGTCAAGTATACTCAAAGTCAAAAATAATAAATAAATAAATAAATAAATAGATAGATAGATAAATAAATAAATAAAAAGAAGTACAAACTTTCAGTTATAAAGTAAGAAACAGAGATGTAAAGTGTCGCATAGGGAATAGAGTCTATACTGTTGTAATAACTTACTGTGGTAGCAGGTGGTGACTACATTTCTCATGGTGAGCACTGAGTAACATACAGAACTACTGAATCATTATGTTACATACCTGAAACTAATATACCATCGTATGGTAATAATATTTAAAAAAATACTTGTTGGAAAAATATGTGAATAAATAAAAATAAAAATAAATCATACAGAAAACAAACTCTTAAATCCATAGAAAAAACTAGTGGTTGCCTGAAGCAGTAAGTCGGGGGGGGGGTATCTGATATAAGTTATAAGGGATTAAGAGGTACAAACTTTCAGTTAGAAAATAAATGTCATGAAGATGAAAAGTACAGCACGGGAAAATAGTCAATAATATTGTAATAATGCTGTATGGTGACAGGTGGCAGCTACACTGGTCATAGAAAGCAATGAGTAACGTACAGATTTACTGAATTAATATGTTGTACATCTGAAACTAACATAACATTGTATTCTGGTTATACTGCAATAAAAATTTTAATTAGTTTTAAGAAAAGTTGGGATCTCATTCTCAAAATCAGTGACAGTAGAATTAAGTCCCAAATATATTAAAAGAAAAAGGAGGACACTTTAGGAATATACCCAGTTAATAAGAGAGAATAGTTATGAATATTCATGAGCCAAATAGCATACCAAAGTACCAAGTTCCAAATATTTTACCAGCTACAGTGATAGGGCTGTAGGAGAGGAGAAAAAGGCCTTTTCACATACTGTTGAGGTGACTGTCAAATATAATTGCTATAGAAGTTGGAAAAAAGAATCAAAATTATGATTATACTTTCACTTTTACTATTATGCATTTATCCTACAAACATGCATTCATACATTAAATAATTTATGTATAATATTGATTGATACATTGTTTATAATACTAATAGATTGGAAATAATCCAAGTATCATCCAATGAAACTGGTTAAATAATCTATGGCACAAAAGGAAATTGTCTATGTAGGACATGGAACATTGCTTAGTATGCACAGTTAAGTGATAAAAGCAAGTTCAGAACAGTATTTGTACAAAAACATATTATAATTTTGTAAGAAAGAGAGGGACTAGAAATATATATTCATATATGCTCACATTTGCTTAAAGAAACTCCAGAAGAATGCACCCATAAACTAATGATTATCAACAGACGGAAGACGAGTTAGAAACAAGGTGGATGGGGCAGGATGAGACTAAAACTTTGCAGTAGATGTTTTTCTTGTATTATTGTGCCTTTTGAAACATATCATGTATTACTTATTTTGGGGTTACTCCAAACAGAAGTGAAAGCAAAACAGAAGTGCTGCATAGTTTAGAGAGATAAATAAGACATGCACTGTGCTTTCAAGTGGCACCTATATAATAAAGAATAGAGGAAGTGATTACAAATTACAATACATGGCAAAATAAAAGGACAACGTACTATGAGATATCATAAAATGGGTAGTCAGTCATATCTGGGTAAGGATGATAAAAACATTCTTCAAGGAAAATTAGCATTTGAGAACTACAAGCCTTATGGGTATAAGACATCTGTTGTTATCCAGGAAGGCCCTGCACTTCGTTTAATGATCCATGGTTACTATCTTAAAATTCTAAATTGTTTTTTTAACAAGTGGTCCCATGTTTTTATTCTGAGCTAGGCACCATAAATTATGTAGGTGGTCCAGCACTGGAGACAGAATCTGAAGTTAACATTTCCTCATTTTTATCCTCTGATCCCTAGGGTTTCTGAGATACCCTTCTGGACCAATTACACCAATAGGTGTAATACAAAGGATAAACAAGAACACGAAATACTGTAATTTGCATTACTTGATAATTCTGATTACCATAAATTCCATTTTAACATCTGATTCTTGTTTTAAAATCTTCCTTATTGCATCCTATGTAGTACTTATATAATATGACATAGTAAATGGCTATGAACAAATATCCCAGAGGAAATCAGTATTCCAACAGTGGAGATTAATAAGCAGGGTCATTAACATTTCTATTTAGGTGAGACATAGAGGCAAAAATAAGACTGGAAGGAGCAGGTGTGCTGGATTTCTTTAAAATTTGTATTTTCCTAGTAATCAAGATCATTTTAAAGTTCCCTTCAGGTTGACTCTACTTTGGACAGACTTCTTCTCAACCCTAGATCCCTGACTTCCCTTTTTGTAGAGAATTTACTTTACACCACTTGTAATTTTAACTTCTTGTCTGCCCCTTTGTGATATAAACATCAAGTAAGGTAGAACTAAATCTCCCAAATTTCTGTAGGAGGACAGGAGCCTAACTTTGGTGGGGTGTCTTGCTCCAAGTTGGAAAACGACTTCCTGTGATGAAGATAGAAGAAAGAATACTTTTTTCTTTGGGTAAAGTCAATTAACAAACACAGATGACCAATAGTGCCCCCACACCAACTCTTAAAATCTCTTCAGCTTTACAACTACATGGTCAATTAACCTTCAACAAAGCAGGAAGGAATATGCAATTAACAAAAGACAGTCTCTTCAACAAATGGTGTGAGGAAAACTGGACGGCAACATGCAGAAGAATGAAACTGGACCCTTTTCTTACACCATAACAAAAATAAGTTCAAAATGGGTAAAAGACCTAAATCTGAGACAGGAAACCATAAAAATCCTTGAGAACACAGGCAGCAACCTCTTTGACCTTGGCCAGAACAACTTCTTCCTAGATATGTCGTCGAAGGCAAGGGAAACAAAAGCAAACACGAACTATTGGGACTTCATCAAAATAAAAAGCTTCTTCACAGCAAAGGAATCAATCAACAAAACTAAAAGGCAGCCTATGTAATAGAAGATATTTGCAAACAACATACCTGATAAAGGGTTAGTATCCAAAATCTACAAAGAACTTATCAAACTCAACACCCAAAAAAGAAATAAACCAGTGAAGAAATGGGCTGAAGACATGAATAGACACTTTTCCAAAGAAGACATTCAGAGGGCTAACAGACATGTGAAAAGTGATGCTCAACATCACTCATCATCATGGAAATACAAATACAAATCATGATGAGATACCACCTCACACCTGTCGGAATGACTATAATCAACAACACAAGAAACAGGTATTGGCGAGCATGTGGAGAAAAGGGAACCTTCTTGCACTGTTGGTGGAAATGCAAACTGGTGCAATCACTCTGGAAAACAGTATGGAGGTTCCACAAAAAAACAAAAAATAGAACTATCCTACAATCCAGCAATTGCAGTATTAGGTATTTACACAAAGGATACAAAATTACAGATTCAAAAGGGTACATGCACCCCAGTGTTTATAGCAGCATTATCAATAGCCAGAGCCCAAATGTCCATTGACTAACGTGGTACACATATACAGTGGAATATTAGTCAGCCACCAAAAAGAATGAAAACTTGCCATTTGGTATGACATGGATGGAGCTAGAAGGTATTATGCTAAGTGAGATAAATCAAACAGAGAAAGACAAATACCATACTATTTCACTTATATGCGGAATTTAAGAAACAAAACAGATGAACATATGGGAAGGAGGGTGCAGAGAGAAGACAGGTAAAGAAGCCACAAGAGACTCTTAAAGATAGAGAACTGAGGGTTGATGGAGGGAGGTGTGGGGGGAATGGGCTAGGTGGGTGATAGGTATTAAAGCAGCACTTGTGATGAGGTCAAGGTGTTGTATGTAAACGATGAATCACTGAATTCTAATGAAAACAATTTTGCACTGTATTTTGTCTAACTAAAATTTAAATTAAAAAAAGTTAAAAAAACAAAAACATCTTCAGCCTTTTGTTTCAGTGGAGTTGAGCTCAGACTGAGTTCTGATCTCTTGGCCCCACTGCAATATCCTTGAATACAGTCTTCCTTACCTGTTTAACTTTGCCCACTAGTTCGCGCAACTTTTGCTTTGGTACTAACATTTTACAAAAGTTGAGCAAATGTCTGTTGTTCACGTCAATCATAAGTGCTGATAAAGCTTATGGTTTTGTAGAGGGAATGTGGAAATTAGGTTGAAACTTTATCGCCCTATCTGATAAATCATGTCTTTGAGACATTGGATGAAATGTAATTTTAATAGATTTAATATGCTAATAATCAGGCAAATACTTTATTGGTAATAATTCTAAGGCATCCACAACTTGTTCAGAATTTATGTTTCAAAGTAGATGGAGAGTGAAATGAAATGAGATTAGAAACGTCTTTACATAGATGGTCTTTTTTTCCAGTCCTTGTAGCCTTTAGATAGATCAATGAGTTTTGTTTCCCCGCCTGCTCTCTGCCAGCAGTTGCCTGGTAGTGATTTAAGCTTTCCTTTTTGTGCTTAATGTGATGCCATATTTTTCTTAAGATCCTCTACATCTCAGATGTGATTTTTCAAAGCATTCGTTTTTCATGCAGTGCTTTTGCAGGTTGCCCCTCGTTTTCAAATGCTGAGTATTATCCTCACTGCTCCAAAGAAATGGACCTCATATTTCAACACCTCATCTAATAGGATTTTTGTTTCTGCTCTGATAAAATATGGCTTAGATACATTTATTTTCTCTTTGCTTGCTAGAAAGGTGCATACCAAGTAATGCGAATGCATTCTTTGTTTCTGTATTGAAGGGTGTTTACAAAGACATAAGAGGGACTTTGTATGCAAATGAAATCCCTGGCACAGAGTTCCACCTAGTTAAACACCTAAATATGCCCCCTGCAGAAAATTAGGTGCTGAATTGTGCACCAATGTCCTTAAAGGCATTAATTAGACCTTTAATTTTATCATGTGGGAAATGCGTTCCAGTCAAGAAACACCTGGTGAAGACAAATACGAAAGGAAACAAATTAAAACGTCTCGATAAACAGCTCCAAAATATTAAAAATGCATTGTGATTAAACAAACAAGGAGCCAGACACAGAGGAAAAGAAAACTCATACGGAGGCTTCTAACTTCAAGAAATTAAAAAAGTGAAGCACATTATTAGAATAAATATTCCCAGAAAGGCAAGAAGGTGCCCTGTTTGTTGGGGGCAAAAATCATCATAAACTCATTTAAAAAATATTAATACCTGGCACAGAATGGATTTTGGTGCAACCCCCAACTTAAAGGTCCTGTTTTTCCTATTTGCACAAGTAGATGGTTGACTGTTTCTGTTAAAACTTGCTATCATAAAAAAATTTACAAATCCCTCAAACTGCAACAGTTACGGTAATTGAATGTCTCTAAATACGGTAACTAATCAGGACAGAAAATAGCAAAAATATTCTCTTGTAAGTATGTGGAAATATAGAAACATGTATACACACGTGGACATATACATATTACTGGTGTTCGAAGGGGAAAGAGATTATATTTCTGTATGCTGTTTTTTGTTCCAGGTTGCCTCCCCTACAGTCTATAAATCATGGAAAAGTTATTCCCTCTGAAGGGCAGAAGCAGTTCCAATGTTGGGACTCCTTGAATTATCTTCAGTGGTTATTAGGACAAAAAGAACACAGGCATGAATCATCAAGTTCTTCTTTAAAACATACACTTCGAAATCTGGCTTTGTGAAATGTGGGAACATCGCATGTCCTAGAAATGTAGAACTCCTCTTTGAACTGAACGAAGTCGTTTTCTGTATTCTTTAATTCATTTTTGAAATTTTCTTCATTTGTTCTTCCAGAAACCATTATTCCTTTTGTTATATATCTAAAACAGTGACTTCAGTAACTCCTTAGTGTTGATATTATTGCAGTAGCATTACAGAACAAAGATGAAAAACGTATATGCTTCATTTTAGCAACTAAAGGTTGCTATGTATATAGAATATTCCAGAAATTGAGGTAATAGGGAAAATCTATATTTTAATACAGTTTACACTTTTTTGATTTCTACGTCATTTTTTAGTAAAGAAAAAAAAAAGCGATCTTTATGGCAGGATCAGCAAATACTTCTTTAAGAGCCAGAGAGGAAATACTTGAGGCTTTGAAACAAATATCCAGCCGCATGTAGCCCTGCTGTTTTCTAATGTCCGTTTGGCTAGGCTCGGTGGGCGATGACCAATGATGAGAGAAATAAGCAAACCTATAGAAGATCTAGTTCGGAAAGTGACTACTGTTTTACTCAAGTTGCTTTACTGAAGACAAATCAAACAGAAGTGGCTTAAACCACAATGGGTTGGATTTATGGTTAAACCTAAGTATACACCTCTATCAAAGGAGGCTGTAGGTTTTAAGTTTTTTTTTTTTAATAATTGCAAATAATATTGTATTCCTGACAACATTTAGTTCAAAATCCTTAACACTGGGTTCCCATTTGTTTCTTCCTACGGTCGTGCCTTTTACTTAATACTCTCTCACTAAACTGTTTCATTAATTCTGTCTCATTTGCCATAATTTAGATTTCTGTGATTTAGTTCACACGTGCCATCTCATGAGTTAATACCCTCTTCACTTGGAATAGCATCAGGTATGACATAGCTTCCTTTTTTTTTTTTTTTTCATCCCACAACGTACTCTATAAACTAACTCCACTGGAAGGAGGTGATGTTTACAACATTTTCACATTGGTTAGGTGCCTCACTTGGCTCCCCTAGCAGCATATTTATGGCTTTACATGTCCTTAAAAAGAAACTTTAATTTTACAACAGTTTTAGATTTACGCAAAAATTGTGAAGATAGTACAAAGAGTTTCCACGTACCCACACTACATTTCCCCATTATAATCATCTTACCTTCATATTGTACATTTTTATAACTAATGAACCAGTATTAATACAACGTTATTGACTAAAGTCCATACTTTATTCATATTTCCTTACTTTTTCCTAGAGCCCCTCTTTTATACCATGATTTCATCCAGGATACAGATTACATTTATTCATCATGTTTCCTTAGCTTCTTCTTGGTTGTTACAGCTTCTCAGGTTTTCCTTGTTTTGAGTGACTTTGTCATTTTTTTAGAAGTGCTATTCAGATATTTTGTATAATTTCCCTCAGCTGGAATGTGTCTCACATTTTTCGTGTGATTAAACTGGAGTTATGTATTTTGGAGAGGAAGACCACGAGGTAAAATGTCATTTTCATAACATCAAATCAATAACACATACCATCAACATGACATCATTGTTGATATTAATCTTCATCCTGTGTTTAAGAAATTGTGGATGAGCTTTATCCAACAGTGAAGATAGTCTCTTATCTCTCTTTCCATACTATGCTCTTTGGAAGGAAGTCACTATGCAGAGACCACACTCAAGGAGTGGGAAAGTTATGTTGTACCTCTTTGCAAGATGTGGTAGGCACAAAAAGACCTCCCACCTACATCCATATTCAAATCTCCAGAACCTGTAAACACATCCTTTTATATGGCAAAGTTCAAAAGCAAATAAGGTTACTAATCAGCTGACCTCAAAATAGGGAGATATTCTTAGATTTTCCAGTTGGGCTCAATTAATTACAAGGGTCCTTAAAAGTGGAGGAGTTATCAACAAAGTGAAAAGGCAACCTAGTGAATGGGAGAAGATATTTATAAATGATATTTCCTATAGGATCTTAATAGCGAAAATATATAAATAACTCAATACCAAAAGAACCCCACAGACAGTATGATTTAAAAATGGGCAGAGGACCTGAATAGCTATTTTTCCAAAGAAGACATATAGATGGCCAACAGACACATGAAAAGATGCTCATAAGCACTAATCATCAGGGAAATGCAAATGAGAATCACAATGAGATATCACCTCATACTTGTCAGAAAGGGTGGTATTAAAAAGATAAATAACATTGTTTGTGGGGTGTGGAGAAAAGGAACCCTGTGCACTGTTGGTGGGAATGTAAATTTGGCCACTGTGGAAAACAGTATGGAAGTTGTCCAAAAGATTGAACATAGAACTACCATACGATCCAATGATTCCATTACTGGGTATTTACCCAACGAAAATAAAAACACTAATTTGAAGAGATACATGTATCCTTATGTTTATTGAAGCGTTATTTACAATAGTCAAGATATGGAAGCAACTTAAGTGTCCACATTGATAGATGGATAAGGAAGATGTGGTGTACACGTGCGCGCACACACACACACACACACACACAGAAATATTAGTCATAAAAAAGAATGAGATCTTGCCACTTGCAACAACATGGATGGGCCTCAAGGGTGTTACGCAAAGTGAAATAAGTCAGACAGAGAAAGACAAATACCACATGATTTTACTTCTATGTGGAATCTAAAAACAAAATAAACACTGATTGCCAGAAAGAAGTGGGGGTAGATGGGCAAAAATGACTAAAGGGAGTGAGAGTTATAGGCTTCCAGTTATAGAATAAGTAAGTCATGGGAATAAAAGGTACAGGATAAAGAATATATCATTGTATGGAGACGTAGCCATACTTGTTGTGGTGAGCATAACATAATGTATAGACCTGTTGAATCATTATGTTGTATACGTCAAACTAATATAACAACTATACTTCAATAAAAAAAAAATTGAGGGAAGTCAGGAAAAGAGATGTAACTATGGAAAAATAGTTATTGAGATGTCATGTTCCTTACTTTGATGAAAGATAAAGAGGCCATGATCTAAGGTACAGCTCCTAAAGGTTGGCAAAGGCAAGGAAAAGGATCCCCCCCTAGGACCTCCCAAAAGGAATGCAGCCCTCTTTATACATTGAATTTTATCTAGTGAGAGCTGTGTTGGACTTCCAAGCTGCAGGATAGTAAGAATGCTGGAATACCTACATAAATCATCAGGAGTTTTTCTTCATCGGGAATTATCACATCACCTCCATCTATTTTTTATTCAGTCGCTTACATGAGTGTGGTCTTACAGGCATTTATTTCATATTTTGAGTTACAGTATAACACCATCTTATTTGTCAAACTCTTCTAGCTTTGATCATTGGAAGCTCTTTCATTTGGCACATATGTCTGTCCTGACATACCGCCGTTAGTATGTACTTAGCACCCCCTTAAATCATTCAGTACAGAATGTTTCAGACTCATATATTTCCTTCCCAAATCCAAGAATTAGCCTTTTGTACTAAGAACACTAGCACTGGGAGACAGTACTAGAAATCAAAATCCGAACGGTAGACCAGCTTGTTGCTACTGGGGTGTCCTTTCTTCTAAGTTCTCAAAATGACAAAGCAAGGACATATATGTAGGTGTACGCTACCCTATATGTATAAATATTCGATGAAGATTTCTGTATGTAAGCATCTATATCCATATCAAAGTAACCATGAATTCAAACTGATGTTTCAACTCAGATTTATTAACACATAATCTTTCTAGGCTTCTCCCCTTACATGTAATCGCTGATTCCAACAGTGAGAAAACTGCCTGCTACCATATGTCATCCATTCACTTAATAGTTTAATTCCAGTGTATATGTATATTGATATCACAATTGTCAACCTCCACCCCATGGAAAACAGCTTTACCAAATTGAGTACAGGGCTTATGTGTAGTTTTTCATTGACTGAGTCAGAGATTGCATTCATTTCCAAAGTTAGCTCAATGTGCCTTTGTTCCCCACTCTGTACAGTGAGGTTGTTTCAGACACTTTTAAGTGAATGGTTTTTTCAGGTCCCAATTATATTTGCATTAAGCATAGCATGGTAAAAAAAAATGTATGGGATATACTTACATCAGAAACATCTATCATTATTTATGTGAAATTCAAATTTAACTGGGTGTCATGTATTTAATCTGGCATTCCTACCCCTTTGTCCTACAAATGCTGCGTGGGCATTGGTCATACCTTCGACTTCTGTCCTGAAAACATAACCTAAGCCCTACTAATATCCACAAAACATTGAACTTGACATACATACTGACCGCATCAAGGAATCCTGACTAAAGGCAGAAAAATTCCCTTAATGTGGTTTCTCAAAGTCCGGCAGAATTAGACTTTAAAAAAGAAGAACATAAATAAAATAACATATCCAACCATAATTTCATCCTAATTAAATATAAGATGATTAACAACAAGATTAACGAACTGCTTTCTTGACCAAGGAATTTGCAAAGATATAATAATGGTTGTAAAATACCCAAAAGGATATAATATATTAATGTATGTAGGTGAAGATTAAACACAGCATTGGTTACTAGACTTAAAATCATTAAGGTAATACAAAAGCTTTTCAAAGCCTAAGTAGATCAGTGGAAATATTTTTCCATTAAGAAAAACAAGTAAAATTTCAAAAGTTTTCTAAAGCATATCATTTCTAAATTTTTGAAGTATTTAGAACATAAATTTCTGCAAAAGAAAGTGGAAGAGCCAAGCTACAATTGAGAAGGTTATGATTTTTTTCAGTCGTATTAAAAATAGGTGTTTTCAAATCAGTAGTCTCTGGCAGATCTGTTATTTTAAACCACAGGCTGGTGTCATATTACTTTTAGATATTATTTTAAACAATTCTAGGAGAGTAGGGTAAGATTCCTAACACTAAACATAGGTGACTAAAAATATAGGAATGCTTACTAAATTTGGCTACAATGAAACAAATTCAGTGAATCAAAGGATATATCTGAGCTGTAATTGTGTAAGAAAAAGTAATTATAATTATGTTCTGATAACATAGGAAAATTCAGTGTAGTTGAGGTGCTATAATGAAGTGAGGTTAGGAGGTGAGACGGTGAGGAAACATCAGAATTTATTCTGGTTGGGGTAGGTAGGTAGATGATTTAGTGTTGTTGAATTTTCTCTTTCAAATGTATTTGAAGCTAGGGGCGCCTGGGTGCTCCGGTCGGTTGGGTGCCTGACTCTTGGTTTCAGCTCAGGTCATGATCTCACAGTTCATGGGTTCAAGTGCATTGGGCTCTGTGCTGGGAGTGCGGGGCCTGTTTGGGATTCTCTCTCTCTCTTCCTCTCCCTCTCTGTCCCTCCCCTCACCTCTCTCAAAATAAAGAAATAAACTTACACACACACACACACACACACACACACACACACACACGTATTTGAAACTGAATGGATAACCACTCATGTGTCGTGGACACTCAAAAGTTTTATCTGACTAGATACTTTCATTTTTCAAATTATGTGCTGTACTCACATGTACTAAAGGGACTATTTATTTTTTGTTGCTCTGAAAGTATTCTTATCTTCCTTAAATAACACCTAAAAATAACCAACTTGGGCAATCATATCCAAAAGTTTGAAAACGTTCTATTTACAATAACCTTCTCAATAATTCACTTACTTATCTTGCCAGTAAAATTCCAAAATAGTGCAGAACAAGCTGCTCGTGTATCTCTCCCAGACGGAAGGTTGAGACAAATTATTATTTAATGGCAGTATTGTGCTTTCACTTTTCTCTTTGACCTCATTATCTGTGGTGAGTCAGTAAACATTTTTTTTTTAAATCGCTGCTTTTGTTGTTTGAGACACATACTATGTCTTGCTGATTTCTGTTAACAGAATTCAAGCAAAGGCATCTAAGGAATACAGAACTATGCTGTTGAAAAGTGTTCACTTTTAAACATTAAGGGCACTCACTAGATTTTCACACTAGCCATATTCCTTAAACACACTGAATGTGTTAAGAAATGTTAAGAAGTTCTTTAAATGTTATTATTATGGGTTGAATCGAGGACCCCAAATATTCTTAAGTTTTTAGCGCCCTCCAGACCTTCTCTGGAAATAGGAACACTGCAGATGTAACTAGTTAAGCTGACACAGTTGAGTAGCATGGGACACTAATTCAATATGACTGGTATCCTTATAAGAAGATGGCCACGTAAAGACAGAGACACAGAGAGAAGGTCATGTGAAGCCAAATGATTGCCGTGAAGCATCTGTAAGCCACGATCACCAAAGATACCAGCAAACCCGAAGAAACTACTAAGAGTTAAGAAAGGATTCCTGTATAGGTTTCACAAGGAGTATGGCCCTGCTAACATCTTGATTTCACACTTCTAGCGTCTAGTTCTGTGAGGCAATATATTTGTTTGTGGTACTTTTTACAGCAGCCCTAGGAAATAATATATGTGTCAATGTATTGTGGATGAGTTTCTGGATCTTCTAGTCTTACCCAATGATCCATTTGCTATCTCTACATGAATAACACAATGACTTCATATTATAGTATTTTTAATGTTTTTTTCATGTTTATTTTGAAAGAGAGAGAGAGAGTGTGTGTGCATGAGTGAGAGCCCACACATGTGTGCATGCCAGGGAGGGGCAGAGAGACAGGAAGTGAGAGAAGTTCAAGCAGGCTCCATGCTGTCAATGCAGACCCCAATGTGGATCTCAATCCCATGAGATCATGACCTGAGCCAAAATCAAGAATTACAAGTTTTAACCAACTGAGCCACTCAGTGCCCCCAACTTTATAATAATTCTTTACATCTATTTGGGTAAATCCTCCAACCTCTTTTTTTTTTTTTTTTTTTTTTTTTAATCCAGAAGAGTGCCTTAGTTATTCTTGGTCCTTAAGGATTCTATATACATTTAAAAAGCAACTTGTCAAGTCTATAAGAATAAGCCTATTGAGTTTCTGATTTAGATTACACTGGTTCCACAGAACATTTTAGGGAGAACTGACAACTTTATATTATTAAGCTTTCCATAGTGAGAAAATAAATTTTACTCTGTTTCTATCTTCTCTTATATTTTTTTAATAATTTTTCTCATGTGTGACTTCTGTTAAGTTCACTTCTATGCAGTTTATAAAGTTGATGCCAATCCTAGTAAAATTATTCTGTTTTATGTTGATTACTGATAGGATGTAATTGGATTATAGAAATTTAGTTTATTTTAATATATTGACTGTGTATCTTAAGAACCGCTATCATTTAAGTCAGTAAATTTCTGTTCCAAACGTAATTGGATTTTCTGTAAACAAAGTTATATTATCTGCAAATAATGGCAGATGGGTTTTTTTTCCTAATCCACTTACTTTTTCCTTCCTTTTCTTAATGACCTGCCTACTATCGCCAATAAAATGTTTGATATAGTGTGAATAAGCATCTTTGCTATACTTCTGGTCTCAAAGAGAAAACCTTCCATCTATCAACATATAGTTTATTTTAGAATTTTGAAGTCACCATTTTTCAGACTAAGTCAATGCTCTTATATTCCTAGTTTGTTAGGAGTTTCATTGTTAATCACAGTGGAATTATTTTCTCATCGTTTAAAATTACTTTAATTTTTTTCAAATTTCCCTTAAAGTTTTAAAAGTGGTCTGTTACTGTTTCCAGAACGTTTTCACATTAGTATTTTTTTCAAAATTTGTAAACTCATTTTATATTCTTTACATTACCATGATCATTTAGATAGCTGAAGTTTTAGGATTATTATTATGCTAGGTTGTGTTTTTGTTGTTGGTGGTGGTTTGTTGGTTCTCATAGTTTTTCTTTTGTTGTTGGTAATATTTGACTGCAAAATGATCATCTCTTGAAAAGTTATTTGAAGGTCTGACCTCATAGAGACCTAACATGAAAATTTATTCTCTAGAAATGATTTGCATTTGTTTCTCTCAGGCATCTGGGTATATTACTAGCTTAGAAACACCTTGAAATGGGGGGGGGGAATGACTTTTTGAGTTTTGACTTTTTTGGTACCAGTTAGAAAATGCTAACTGGAGCTTCATGTCAACTTGTTTTGGCCAATAAAATGTATGCAAAAGTAATGTCACTTCTGAGCAGAAGCTTTCAGAGCAAGATCATAGTTTGCTTTATCTTCCTTTCGTTCTGTTACAATAACCAACAATGTTTCAGACTGATCCTACTCCATCAGCCTGAGTTGCAGTAGGAAGAAAACCGAAATGCAAACCACACTCTGCCTAAAATGCCCATGTAGTTTAAGAAACACACCTCCAATGATATAAGCCTAAGGGATTTAAATGAATTAGGTATTACCATTAGGTAATTAGGTGCACAATAACCTAGCCTCTCTTGACCAATAGAGGCAGTGACTCAGATCAATAGGAAGCAACAATGGGACGAGTCTTGTCACTCTCTGCCTCTTGCTATGATCCAAAAGTTTCTTTTCTTTTTTTTTTTTTTTTTTTTGTGAGAGAATTGCTCCCTGACTCTTGATGCTATGTCATGTAAGGGGGCTCTCAGGATATGATTCATGGAGCCTAAGAGACTTTATGTATTGCTCACAGGCAGGCTGCAGTAGATTTTAAAGGCCGGAGACCTGCCCTGTTCTTCCCAAGTGATAGCTTACCAGAGCTTAACTCAAGACACTTTCTAAAGCTTCTTCTATATTCCTTAAGGCAGAGGAATAAAGCATGCAAAAATTCGATTGCTTTGCTATTAAACAAAAAGTCATACATAATCATGTTTCCCAACTTTTCAACTCATGCCTCCCTAAAGCTGACAATAATACATGGAGAGTAATATCTCAACTATAAAACATCAGTTTTTCTTCATATAAGTATCCAATCTCCTAACACAATGCTCTTTAAATCCCTAATTTAAATGGAAATCTTTGGGAAAATAATTTTTATGAACATAAGTATAAAATATAAACAATTTATGCACAAGATATAAAGGATTTTTTCTGTTTGAGGCTCTTTATTTTGATTTCTATCTCTGTGTTTACATCCACAGCAATAGAAAAAACCTGTCAATACAGATAATGTATTTTTTCTTTTGTCGGTGTCATGGCCTGCCATTTGTAAAGGTGCACAATACCTAGAATCTGAAGGGACTGTGCCAGTCTGTGGTCTCCATTCAGGTCAGTTTCCGGGGAGCATTATCCAGATGGGTTCTTTGAAATCCAACAGGCAAGTTGGCCCCCAGCCAGTACAAGTCTATGGAGCTGCAGCGTTAGGTATCGTCACCAGCTGCAGAATCACAGTGGCTGTTTGTAGAAGCTGTCAATAGTCACCCATTTCAAAGACAACTTCCCATCTTGCTTTTGTTGGCAAAAAATAAAACTCTATATCTGCCTGTTAAATTTGAGTGAAGCTCAACAAATGGCTGCAACATTATAATGAAAATGTCTGCTTCATAGCCGGTATTTGAAAAGAAAAACTACCTGAGATGATTGCTGGATCCACATGTGTGAATACACCTCACTGTCCCTTTGAATTTATTGTGTGTCGTTAACTAATTTTAATAACTAACTTTAATAACTTTAATTAACCTAATGTTCTTTCAACTATAAGAAAAAATTTTTAAAGTAAATGATTTAGTGTTAATAGTTACTTACCCATAAGATGTAGAAAAATCCTATGCTTCTATTTTATACTCATCTAAACAGGCACCACAACAGATAATATTCAAATACTGTCTGAAGAGAATATCTGAAGAGAAGCAAATTCAATCTCTAGGCATGGAATTTTATAAGCAGGTTTTTTTTTTTAACTTCATTACAGGTATATATTTTTCTTAGTTCTAGATTTTTATAAAATAGAAAAAAGTGCTATGTAGAGTCAAATATTCAGCAGTAATAGCTATCAATTACTCAGGGTTTGTTGAGTTTCAGACATTGTAGTAAGCACTTTATATCTCTGTGTTCATGCAGAGACGCTGAAGCCTATGTAACCTTCATCAAATCGCTAACCTAGTGTAATCATCATATACGACGTAGAGAAACAACATTAAACTCTCTTACATACAATGATAGCTAGCTATGGAAATTATAGAGAAAATAAGAACAGATAAAAGAAAAAGAATGCTTCACCAGTGGTGATTATGCAACACCATTTTGATGTGGAAGCTTCAGTCTTATACTGACCGTTGTAAATTTTGTTTTAAAATTCTAATTTTGAAATCAAGATTTATATAAGGAAATCTCTCAAGTACACCTACTGTTTTGCTTATATGTTAGCAAAATTACTTCCTATGAATTTGTATTATAATAATACACCAGCTTCAGATAAAACTGAATGTAAGGTAAAGTGGTCAGTTAAACTAAATTCTTTTCAACTTTTAATCATATAAAGAAGTAAATGTGTATCCAGATCTATCTAAAATGGGATAGTTCTTGGGGCGCCTGGGTGGCTCAGTTGGTTAAGCGTCCAACTTCGGCTCAGGTCATGATCTCACAGTTTGTGGGTTCGAGCCCCGCGTTGGGCTCTGTGCTGATGGCTCGGAGCCTGGAGCCTGCTTTGGATTCTGTGTCTCCCTCTCTCTCTGCCCCTCCCCTGCTCGTGCTCTGTCTCTCTCTGTCTCAAAAATAAATAAAACATTTAAAAAAAAATAAAATAAAATGGGATAGTTCTTGATGGACTAAAGTTTATTCATCTGTGTTTGGGTTGTTACTAAAGATCACAGAGTACAGATCAAATCCTTAGTTCAGTTACATACAAAGGAAGCCTAAAACAAAAAGTTTTTCTTTGGAAAGAGAAACTGTGTTGCTTATAAATATGTAAAAGTTCTAATTTAGGAGGACATATGGTGACTACATAATATCTATCTAGTCAGTTGTAGTGGGACTAGAAGATTTGCCTTATTCATAATTCTAGTCCTGCCTAGAAGATTTGCCTTATTCATAATTCTAGACCTGCCATCGAACCCTGTTGTGAATGGTGTTAATACTAGTAGCTGGTACAGGTGTAAAGTCTACAGATGAATTAATGCCAGTAGCTGCTACATCTGTCAAAATGGCAACCAATATTCTTGGTCATCACCATTAATTTTGACAACTTGCATTCCTGCCACCATCCAGATGGCTGCAACTTTCCTGAGAAATAAACTGCTCTGTCCACTGCATGCTCAGTAGGCTCAGGCACAACTGGTGGTGGGAAAGTAGCACCAGAAGAATCATTAAAAGTCTAAAGAAGTGAAATGTACATGTAAAAAGAATATGGGTTTTGAAGTTGTATTTGAGTTCAAACTCCTCAAACTTTTCAACAAATGTGTGACTGCTTCTATTTTTTTTGAACTATTCGTACCTCAATTTATTTATGTATACAATGAGAAAACACATCTATCTCACAATGCTTTCTTGAGGATGACTCTGAGAAAGATGGTAGCAGGGTAGAAGGACCCTAGGCTTACCCCGTCCCATGAATACACCTAGATACATATCAAATCATTCTAAATATACCAGAAATCGACTCAAAGACTGACAGAACAAATTCCACAACAAAAGGTAGAGAAGAGGTCACACTCAAGAAGGTAGGAAGTGTGGAGACATGGGTAAGGGGAGAAATGGATCCTGGCTGCTGTGGAGGGGAGGGAGCCATGGTCATGGAAAAAGGCAACAGAGAGAGGGAGAGTGAGAGAGAGAGAGGAGAGCACACAAAGGATTGCATAAGGAGAACATTTACTCTTAGCCATTGGCTTCGAAAATGAGAGGGGTTGAATTTTGTGAGTTCTTGCAACCAGCCAGACTTATAGCCTAGAGTTTTAAATGTCAGTGGGCTGGGTTAGGATAGAGCGAGATGGCATTGCACGGCTTCTAGAGAGAAAGCAGGCAAACAACACGGGGGTAGACAGTGTGGATAGAGCAATCCAAAGAGTGCCCAGGGCACACAGTAGGGAGATCATTTCCTCTATTCAGAGTGTGTCCTGGAGAGGTAGGATTCATGAAGACACTTCCCAGGAACAAAGGAGCTGCCAAGTGCCATTTCCCCCCTCTACCAATCAGCATAAACACAGAGCCAACTGAGAGAAACAACTCAGCATCAACACTGGCTGCTTAACTTGCTTACACTAAGCCCCATGCCGCTGTGCTCCAGTGGAACTTCCCTTCTCAGTTAAGTTTGCCTCAGTCCCAGCATGGCAGGCCCCTCCCCCAGAACATCAGCACAAACCCCTACCACACCACATCTTCCAACCAGAGAGTTTTGCAGGCCTCAGTTCTGATGGAGGTGGTGACAGGTTTCATTCTACAAGCAGACCAGAGCACAGCTAGTTAAAAGTCACCACATGCAGGCCAGGGACCAAACACTGCCTATAAGCAGGCAAGGAGAGTCTCTGCAGACAACTGGCCTGAAGGATAGAGTAGCCTAAACACAACAGCAGGGCACATGCAACACACTGGAGACACTCCCCGAAGGGGCAGACCTTGGACACTGTATGACTCTTATTCCTAAGGCCATTATGTTCAGGAACAGGAAACGCAACTGGATTTTTTATTACATGGAAGAAGACAAAGACTTAGACAAAATGTCAAGAGGGAGGAATTTATCCCAGTTTAAAGAACAAGATAAGGCCATGGGCAGAGAGCTAAGTGAGACAGATATAAGTAATATGCCTGATGGAAAATTTAAAGCAACCTTCTTAAGGATACTCATTGGTCTTGAGAAAAGAATGGAAGACATCAGTGAGACCCTTTTCACAGAGATAAAGAGTTAAAAAAATAATCAGAGATGAAGAACACAATAAATGAGATTAGATATTAAATATTTGAGCTGTTTACATAATTTTGCTATTATTGATAGTACTGCTATAAACATTGGGGTGCATGTGCCCTTTGAACCAGCATTTTTGTCTACTTTGGATAAATACCTAATACTTCAATTGCTGGGTTGTAGGATAGCTCTAATTTTTTGAAGAATCTCCATACTGTTTTTCAGAGTGACTGCACCAGTTTGCATTCCCACCAACAGTACAAAAAGGTTCCCATTTCTCACATTCTTGCCAAAGTCTGTTGTTTCCTGAGTTGTTGATTTTAGCCATTCTGACAGGTGTAAGGTGGTGTCTCATTGTGTGTCCTATTGTATATTATATGTGACTATTTAGAGACCTATTGGATGATGATGCATTTCATTTGTTATGGAGTGATGTACTAAAATAGAGTTGTAGTACAAGGTGAATTTAAAAGTTATGCAGAGTAGCTAAACACTGAAAGTCCTGTACGTTCTGCCATAGGTTTTGATTTTATTTCAAGGGTAATGGATGTCAAAGACTGATTTTAAATAGAGAAACAAAGTGAAATTAAAAAAAATATGTTTATTTCTTTTTGAAAGAGAGACAGATTGTGAGCAGGAGACGGGCAGAGAGAGGGAGACACAGAATCAGAATCAGGCTCCAGGATCTGAGCTGTCAGCACAGAGCCCAATGCAGGGATTGAACTCATGAGCTCTGAGATCATGACCTGAGCTGAAGCTGGACGCTTAACCAACTGAGCCACCCGGACGCCCCATTTAGAAATATTATTGTACAACTACATGAAAAAGTTTTGAAGGGGGCCTAAACTGATGTAAGGTGAAATATTAAAAGCATATTTCAATAACATAAGTTAGATGTGACAAAAACTTTAAACTTTGATAAATTAAAAGTATATCCATCAAATGTTTAAGAGACATATACGAGATGCAAATGTAGACATTAGTTTTCTATTCACCACTCTGACGGAACACCTTGTCTCAGTACAAACTTCCCCTTCTTAGAAAAAATGGACTTCAACAAGAATTACTAGTGATTAAGAGGTACGTTTCATAATTATAACATGCTCATTCAGTAGAATGAATTTATTTAAAGTATTGTGTTTGTAACACTAAACAATTAAAAAGATGGGATAGAAATTATTTGCTATTTACAAACAATCCTTAAAGTGACTTATAGAAGAAGATAAAAAATCAATAATGTTTAAAAGATTTTGAAAATTTAATCAACCAAACTGAAATAATAGACACTCCTATCATATTCTACTATAGAAGACGTAATCTTTTCAAGCACACAAAGTAAACCATATGCTGACCCATAAAGCTAGCCTTAGTAAATTTCAAAGAAAGTGAATCAGACAAGTGTTCTATAACCATTATGTAATTAAAAATAAATCTGTGATTTTATTTGTGTGAATTTACTATGTTTCTTAAGTAAGCAGAAGGAAGTAAGTAATACATATAAGAGCGGAAATCAGTGTTAGTCAAATAAAAAGTGTTATAAAATTAAGAAACTCAAGGTATCTAAGAGTTTTGTTCTTTGGAAAGATGAATACATTTAATAAACCTGTAGCCAAAATTACTAATAAAAATCACAAATATCCATATAGGAATTTTTAAAAAGCTACAAATCCTACACACAAAATATAAATAGAAAATAAAATAAGAAGGTGTCATGAAAAATTTTATGTAAATATACCTTACAATGTAGATGAAAGGGGAAAAACACTAAAATAATAAAATAAAATAAAACAGACATAAGAAAAAAGTAGAAACTCTAAATAATAAATCTGTCAAATTATATAACTAATTCAAACAATACCACAAATCTCCTTCACTGACCAGATTATTTCACTGCTAAATTTTTCCAAATATTTAACGAAGTACTAATATCAATTTCAAACACACTTTTTCCTAAAAATTGGAGTGAAAATGTCCTGATTTTATGAAGTCAGCATAATCTTGTACCTAAACAAGACAAAAGCAATGCAACAAAGAAAAATGGAAATCTCTCCATAAGAACCATAAAAAATCTTAAATGCGATACCACTAAGTTGAATTTATTTAAGTATAGAAACATAATTTATCATGTCCAGTGAGATTTATCTCAGGAAAGAAGAGATGTTTAATATTTGAAAACCAAACATTGCAATTCAAAATATTGGTAGAGAAAAAGAAAAGTCATATTTTCTGGGGTGCAGAAGCATTTAAGACAATTAAAATTCTTTCTGTGACTGAAGTAACCGCAACAAACCCCTCTCAGCAATCTTGAAATAGAGAGATTTACTTAACCTGACAATGGTATCTTAAAAAATAAAAAGAAATTTTAAGAAAGGAGGTAGCCCTAATCTTAGTGGTGAAACATCAAAGGCTTTTCCCATTGAAGTCTAGAGTAAGAGAAGATTTTTCACTATTTATTTCCTAGTCAACATGTTCCTGGACACAAGTAAAATAAGTGAAATGTTAAAAGTTTGTAATAAAGAAGAAAACTTTATTACTGTATTCAAGGATGTCATTATTGTCATATGTAGATAATTCCAAAAAAAATATCTATGCAATGCCATTAGAATTATTAAGATACTTAAGGTATACTTAAGACGTATTAAATACTTAAGATAAATACCAAAAATAAGATAATAAGACCTCTTGGAATAAGATAAGATAATATTATTTCTGTATGCCACCAAAAAGAAATTGGAAATAAAGTTAAATAAACATTTGCAAAAGGCACCTGGCTGGCTAAGTCAGTTAAACATCTGACTTTGGCTCAGGTCATGATCTCACAGTTCATGAATTCAAATCCTCCATTGGGTGAGTTGGAGCCCCGATTCCAGTGAGCTCAAGCCTGTCTTTGGGTGAGCTCATGCCCTGCTTCAGGTGAGCCCCACTTTACTCTCTCTCTCTCTCTCTCTCTCTCTCTCTCTCCCTCTCCCTCTCCCTCTCTGTCCCTCCTTCCTTTGTGCCCTCTCTAAAAAATAAATCTCTCTAAATAAATTAATAAATTTCTCTAAAAATAAATAAACATTTGTGTAGTACAAATCACATCAAATTCCTCAGAATAAATCTAATAGAAGATGGGCAAGCTTTGTACCAATAAAACCACTGAACATTGCAATGGACAATAAAGAAGACCTAAATAAATGATGATATATGATCAATGTTAAAGATTAGAGGATGTTAGTTCTTTCTAAATTGATCTGTACATACATTCAATTCAGTCCAGATAAATATTCCACCATGACTTTTTGTGGAAGTTGACAAGATGATTTACATTTATATGCAATTAATAGGATATTGACAATCACTCAGCAATAAACATGTATAAGTTAGAATACAGTCTAAAAAATACAGTTGTATGTGAAGAGTCACTTTACTTATGAAAAATATGTGCCTGGATCCGTAGACAAAGGATGGTATTACTAAATATTTCTGGGTTAACTGAATGCCACGTTTTATAAAAACATCTTCACCCTACCTCACGTAAGGCACAAAATCAACAGTGGGTAAATTTTCAATCTGCTTGTGTATGGTAAAACATTAAAGATTCCTTCTAAGTGATAATGTTGAAAGACATTATAACCTTGATTTTTGCAAATGTATTTTACGTTTTTAAATCAAATTTATTGTCAAGTTAGCTAACATACAGTGTATACAGTGTGCCCTTGGCTTCAGGAGTAGATTCCTGTGACTCATCACGTGCATATAACAGCCAGTGCTCACCCCAAAAAGTGCCTCCTCAATGCCCATCACCCATTTTCCCCTCTCTCCTGCCCTCCCATCAACCTTCTATCTCTGCCTATTTCACTTAGTATAATACCCTCCAGTTCCATCCACATTGTTGAAAATGGCAAGATTTCATTCTTTCTCATTGCCAAGTATACAATATTCCATTATGTATACAAACCACATCTTCTTTATCCATTCATCAATTGATGGACATTTGGTCTCTTTCCATAATTTGGCTATTGTTGAAAGTGCTGCTATAAACATTGGGGTACATGTGCCCCTATGAATCAGCACTCCTGTATTCTTTGGATAGATTCCTAGTAGTGCTATTTGCAAATGTATTTTAAACTAGTAAACATTAGCAATAACCATTCAATAAAATAAAGAAAATTTAGACATTATTTAACTTACAAATTTCAGTGATCAAAAGATACATTATTGGAGTACAAAATGTCAACACACAGAATGACAGAAAATGTTTGTATTACATAATATGTACAAAAAGCTTGTATTTAAAATATGTAAACATCTCTTACAAAGGATTAAGATATAAGCAAATGTTTAATTTTAAAAACTGGACCACAAGCTCTAATAAAAAATTTATCATATGGATAACATAGGAAAGATTAATTAATCATCAAGGGAATGTAAATTAAAGGTATATAACATACCACTAATCATTACCAGAATGGCTGGATTAACTATTTTAAAAATACAAAATCTTGGGGCACCTGGGTAGTTCAATCAGTTAAGCATCTGACTCTTGATTTTGGCTCAGGTCATGATCTCATGTTTCCTGAATTAGAGCCCCACGTCAGGAGCTCAGGGCCTGCGTGGGATTCTTTCTCTCCCTCTCTCTCTGCCTCTCCCCTGCTATATTTCTCTCTCAAAATAAATAAATAAACTTTTAAAAAATGTATTAAAACTTGTAGGGGTACCTGGGTGGCTCAGTCAATTGAGCCCCCAACTCTTGATTTTGGCTCAGGTCATGATCTCACGGGTTCTTGGGATCAGGCCCTACATTGGGCTCTGCACTGACAGCACAGAACCTGCTTGGGATTCTCTCTCTCCCCCTCCCCTGCTTGCACTCCTTCTCTCCCACAAAATAAATTAACCTTAAAAAATAAATACAAATATGAAAACTTGTCATACTTAATAATTATGAAGGAAATAACTAAAATTCTTAGACTTTTCTGATGAGAGTATAAATGGTACAACTTTAGAAAACTGTTTGCTAGTATCACTAAATAAACATGAATATGTCCTAGGACCGGCCATTTTGCTTTTAAGTATTTTCTCAACAGAAATGCATTCATATGGGGGCTTCTGGGTGGCTCAGTCAGTTAAGTGTCTGATCCTTGGTTTCAGCTCAGGTCACGGTCTCGTGTTTGGTGAGTTCAAGCCCCTCATTAGGCTCTGTGCTGACGGTGCAGAGCCTGCTTGGGATTCTCTCTCTCTCCCTTTCTCTCTCTGCCCCTCTCCCATATGCTCTCTCTGTCTCTCTCGAAATGAATTAATAAACTTAAAAAGAAAATTAAAAAAATGCATTCCTATGTTCACCAAAAGGCATGTGTTAAAATGTTTACAGTGGCACTATTCAAAAAACATGAAAACCTGGGGAAAAATTAAATATCCACATATATTACAACAAATAAATTTGTTGTGGTATATTTAATAAAATAATAATACAAAGAAATAAGAATAAACCTGAACATATAACATAAAGCTCATAAAGTTAATTTTTCAGTGAAATAATTCAGATATAAAATAGAATATGCTATATAATTCAATTTATGTAACTTGCAAATCAGTCAAACAAATCTATGATGAAAGCAAGACTACAGGAAAGATCAATGTGCTCAATTTCATTAATCTTGATTTTAAGGGAAACATAACACCAAATAACAGTCTTGAAAGTGTTCGTTTTTCTCTATCTGGAACTTCCACACATTTCTTTTTCCTTCCAAGCTATTCCCTAAAAGGCAAGAAGTTATCAATCTGATTGATCAGAGTCCAGGATATTCATTAAGCTGTATTTCACTAGTGAATTGAGTGACAGAAAATTAAAATGTCCTTTATTATATGTGTCTTCTCGTATAGTCCTGTTTCCTGTACCATTTATTAAGGAGAACTAGGCAAGGTCTGACAAGTTTGAGTTCACAATTAGTCAAGTGCCACGCTCTCTTTTTTATCAACTCCTCTTGCATACCACGGTGGATAAACACTAAAGACTACATTTATTAGTTGTGCCAAATGAATTATTATTTTGATCAATGAACAAGGTGCTCAGAAATAATCACTTCCTAACCTGTCTTACAACTTGTAATAGATCCTTGTGACACATGATTGAACTATAGATAAATTTTGAAGCTGGGTCCAACAAGACTTAGATAAGTTATGGAATATGAGGGGAAAAGGAATCGCACATGTTAACAAAATTGTTGAAACAGAACAACTGGGAGGCTGATGTTGTAAAGAGCTGTGATGGAGAAGAAAATTAATAGATCTTGGAAAAAACTGAATGTTCCTTTTCAACATGTTACGCGTAAGGTTTTAATTATGTAGCTAAGTGGTGGTGTTAGGTAGGCAGTCAGATATAATTGAGTCTGGATTTTAGGAGCAAGAAATATATCCTAGGGAATTTTACCAGAACATGAAAATCCAGCAAAGGAGACTTAGAAGTGATCAGTGAAATAGGGAAAGAAAAAACAAAACAAAAATGAGAGGTATGGTGCGCTAAAAGTCATGTGAAGAAACATAAGCAAGAATCAGAGAAAGATCAAGTACACCTAATGCTTTTGTTAGTAAAATAAGGTGAGGACAGAAAATGTGACATTGAAGTAATCAATATGGAGGCCATACATAGATGATCTAGTGAAGTTTCAATGGAACTCTAAGGCAAATACCTTATTAGAATTGAGTCTAAGAGAAAATAGGAGATGAAAAGTTTGCACAGCAGTACTAGTGACTTTTTTGAAAAAGCTTTGATGCGAAGGTAAGAGAAGTCAGACCAAAAGAAGTTTGTTATTGTTGTTGTTTTTGTTCTTATTTAATGTATTTCAATATATTAATGATCTAGTAGATCTATTGGATGATCTAGTAGGTAGGCAAGGAAAATTTGAGGATGGGAAAAAAATGAAAAAAGAAAAAAAGAGAAAAAAAAACTCCTGGAGCATTGTTCTTGAGTAGGTGAGAGATGCATTAAAAGGGAGAATAGTTTTAGGTAAGAACCTGAACACTTCATTTATGGAAACAGACATCTATGGGTATAAATGGTTGTAGGTAGGAGATAACATGGTGGAATCCATACAAGTTCCCTTTGATTGATTTCATAATTCTCCGTAGTGAAGTAGGAAACAAAATTATCAGTTGAGAGTAAGGGTGGAGAATGAGGTTTCAGAGAGTTGAGGGCAAGGGAAAAGGTGTGAAAAAAGTCATCTGTGTGTAAATTTTATTAGAGCATTAGTACATCAGTAAAATGTAGCATGATTGCCAGGCATCACAGGAAGCTCATTTGAGGTTTGTGCTCATGAATTTAATTCAGAACCAGTGTGGCTAGGTACTTTTTCTAGTCCTATTCAACTGAATGAATAAAGACACCCAGTAGAGGAAGTAGGGTTTTACTTTCTTTAGGTAGGTGGGACAGTTAGAGACGTATAAAAAGTATTTGCATTGATCTTGAGAGTTAAGCTAGGAAAAAAGCCAAGGGAAAATCAAAGCAGTGGGGGACTGTGAAAAAGGTGATATAGGATCACTAAGCTGATTAAGCTTGTAGATTAAATGACCACTGGAAATGAAATGAGAGAGAGATGCTGACTATATGGTGGTGATTTGAGAGACGAATAAATTCGAGATTCTGGAGGGATTGCATTACTGGTAAATGACAAGACAAGGGTATGAACATGGCTGAAAAGATGGAGGAGAAAGATACTGTAGGAAAAAGGTTCAAGACCTTGGTAAGTAAGAAGTTTGTGTGTGGATATCCTCAAGAACAAATAATGTTGAAGACAAAGACTAAACCAGGGCCAGGGTGGTAGGGAGATGATTGCAACAGTGAGGTATCGTCATTGATAAAATATTTTAGTGGGACATGCAGAGGTTGTGTGGCGTTGTAGTACCAAGACCCAAACCCAATGCATGTGGGTTCCTTGGTCACACTAGGGATGATTTAATCAATACAGCAAAGGAGCTGGCTTGATAATGTTTCTGTTGTCTTACTGACCATTTCCCATGCCAGAACATAGAACTAAGTAATGTGATGTTCCAAGGCTATAGAATACCTTTTGTAAGACTGCCAAGTTTAAAAGTGTCCTACACTACAATGTGATATTTATCACATTTGTCTTCTGGTTCAGCCTCACTCTAAAATCATATGGCCCATAATTAGTGGTGAAGACTCTTACTCAGGAAACTGAATATTCCAAACTTGCTGCTTATACTTTAGGGTCCCATGCAGAATTCTCAAATTCTAGGGCATACAAATTAAAAAAAGAAACTATTTGGGGGAGGATGATAAATTTAGGTGAAACCGAAGAAGCAGCTTTGAGAAATTTCATGAGACCTCTGGATCCTAGACACGAAATGTCAAAACAAATGAAGAAATCCACCTTAATTTTATACTTCCAACTTAAAAATTCTCACCAGCTCTTACTGAGCTTTAAATCTCAACATGTGATATTCAACACTATGAACTCCTTGTCCCCTAAGCCTTTCTTAAACTCGTATCGCTTTCCTTCCTGGAGCCATACTCTCTCCATTTTCCTTCTCTTTCCCTTACCATTTCTCCTCATTTTACATCTAGTAATGATAAGGGCTGGATCAAATTATCTGATTTACTGAGTCAAAATTTTTTATATGTAACATCTGTAAAATCATTTATTACATGGAAATGTTGAGATGATTAGGCCAAATAATGGAGGCAAAACACCCAACACAGTGTCTGATCCATAACACATAGGGGTTGTGTCTCTTCTTTCTTTCTCTGGCTTATCTTCCACTGCAGGCCTTTATTTATAAACATTCCCCATGTCTCATTTCCTACACCCGTCTTTCTCTGGCAAGTGAGTTACTTGAACACTTTAATTATTACATAAATATGATTGATTCTTAAACATCTCCAGTTTTGGCACAGAAACCAGAGCCCCCTAACCTCTCCTTGTCCACAAAATTTTCACTTCCATGTGCCAGACACCTTCTTGTCAATATTTAAAAAGTTAAATGAATCCCATTATTTCACCCTTTTTCAAATCAATCATCCCTTCCTTATAAACAGCTTTTTTCTCTCTGTGTCACTCTCACACTCCCAGTAACTCAGACTGACGGTCCTAGGTAACTTTCAGTTCTAAAAATGTTATTTAATTAAAAGAGAGAAGAGTTGGAAGGGTAGTTAACTTTCATTTATAAAAAGTTAAACTGCCATTCTAATGAACCTTGAATGTTCAGGTAAATCAACTACTAAATTAAGATTTAAATACAGAAGGGATATATCATTTGAAGTACAGAAATAACTCATTTGATATACTGCATTTTAAAATAAATGCTATTTCTTGAAGGACGCGGGGGGGAAATGGTGTCAGAGAACAAAACAGATACCGGGATGAAAAGAATATCCAAATTCACAATTGCCAGGCTATAGAGAACTGAATATCCTGAAAAGACAATTACAGATAATTTAGAGGTATTTTCTAGTTTGTTGTGTAGATCACGCAGTAACAGGAGTCTTTGTATGCATTTATAACTGCCTGGAGAATAGACTGGAGTAGAATGGTAATGTGTGTATATTATAAGGAGCAATTCTTTTGATAAACCTAGGAAGGAAGATGGAGAATTAGGCAAATAAAAGGGCCTTCTGTGCGCTGGGAATAGCAGATGCATAAGCCACTATTGCTTCAATTTGGATAAAAGGGCTATCTCTGACCACTGTTATCTACTCTCTGGACAGCTGGATAACAGGACAAAGGTAAAGCCCTCTATTGCTGCATGACAGAACAGTCTGTCTAAGCTCTTTCTCTATCCACCACCGAGTGTTTCCAAATTGCAGTGAGAAACATCACTCATCTATTACAAGCCTACCTGCCACACACAGTAGCTTTGAACAATTCCAATATATCCCCTTGAAACATACAGACATGTGCTCACTTCTTCACAATACTCTGTCATTAAAGAGAAGTCATGGAAGATAAAATGCAGAATAGCTGGACCTATAATGTATAATAGCAGGCATCTCTATAATAGCCAAAGTGCTGCATGTATTAGAAGTCATTTTCTCTAAGAGCTCGCAGTGAAAAGGAAGGAAAATTATAACATGAAAATGAAGGTTCAAAGTGGGTGATGCTTTCAAGCAGTGATGTTCTGTTACATGTCATTGGTTGACCTCACCTGTTTCATTTTTAATGCAGAGTGAAAACTAAAAACATTTAATCAAAGTGACTGGAGTGAATGCAGACTTTTTTTCCTTTTTTCCCCACTCCTACCTATCACTTCTTCCTCCACAATTATTTAGAACACAGGTTTCCCCCACTACTTGAAAGTACAGTGTTCCTAGGAAGACTTTGGTCAGCAGCAATGGCTTAAAGCGAAGAAGCAATTACCATGCACTCATATGGAAAAATTTGTGTGTGCTCCCGGACCCAAAAAATCACCTCTCTTAGGTTTTTCTGCTACCTTAGGACACATCCTGCTAATGAATGCACAAAATAAATCGTGATAAAGCACAGATGCTCACAGATACAGTTCAAAGCTGTGGCAGCTTGAGGCTGACATGCTGAGTTTAGTTCCTGGGGACGGAGCTTGGCTGAGCCACTCTCACTGCTTAGGGGTGTGCACTGTCTCCTTAATAGCTCAGTGCAAAACAAATGCTGAATGCTATTTTTTTTCACCTTTTTTCATAAAAGCAAAAACCCTCTCCATATATTTTTTGCTTAGAGAAAGAGTGATAATGTAGGTTTTGTACAAACGAAAAGGTGTCATGCAAACTTTCTAAGAGCAAGAGAGATCGATCATACCGTCTTTTGGAATGAGATAAGCAAGTACTAATTTTTATCAATGTATATATAGATAGGTATATGTGCACACACTTATGTGTAAGTTTCTATATATGCACATCAGTATTTTATATTCGCTTTATACACACACTTTTATTCTGAAAACTAAGTGTAATTTTAAAGAGTGTCACAAAGTAAATTGAGCCTGTTAATACAGCTGGACATCAGTTGCTTTCATACGTAAACTAAAGGGCTAACTTGGAATAAAAAAGGAGAGGCTACTCATAGGGAAACAGAAGATACATTATACATTTAAAGGTGAATGAGGATCTTGTGTTGCTTTTTTAAAAGAAGCAATGTGGTCGCAGGGCCAATTCAGAATCTGTCAACTGAATGTGGGGACTAGTAAATGTGGTGATGTCAACTCAACTACACCTAAGTGTCTGCAAAGGAACAACATTACAAGGTACAAGGAAGAACCTGCCATTGTTAATCTCTTCAATTCTCCTTTTCTATCAAATTTTTTTTAATGTTTGAGAGAGAGAGAGATACAACATGAACGGGGAAGGGGCAGAATAAGAGGGAGAGAGACTCCCAAGCAGGCTCTCCGCTCTCAGCACAGAGTCCGATGCTGGGCTTGAACCCACAAAATGTGAGATCACGAACTGAACCAAAATCAAAGAGTCTGATGCTCACTGACTGAACCACCCAGGTGCCCCTCCTTTTCTACACATTTTTAATGCTTAAGTGTATTATGATCACTTTTTCTCCTACACAGAAAAAAATGAGGATTATTATGGTTCTTTTCTGAAAATACAGAGGATTGAGGCCAGGGCACCATATATTTTGAGTAGCTATTTGTGGCATTGTTTACATATTATGGCCAATATCCTTCTGAACATAAATTTTGAAGATTTTAAAAACAATCTTACATTTTTTTTTATCATGTATCCATTTATGGCTTGCTAAGAAGATCTGTTTTATATATCCTCTTCTATTTTTTTCCTTATTCTTCTTTCACAGAATTAAGTAAAAGAATAGCCACAAGATGAGTTGCTTTTATCACTCATCTTAACTGCATCTAAGATTGTTTAATTTCTTCTTAATTAATGCAATTAATCCCTATCTCGTGGTTCAAGTAAAAATCAGGTCATAAAAAAAGGCAGTAGGAGTGAAACTTAAGTACTAACTTCTCATGCAAAAATGTTATGGTTCTATGGAAAAACAACTATTTAAAAACTACACAAGCCTTATACATCAAGAGCAGGTAACTAAAAGAATATATTCTTTCACAAATTGGGAACTTACCTTACATTTTTGCTGTTTAAACTCTGGTAAAATATTAAGAAGCCTCTATTATTTAGAGAAGAATCATGATGTGGGCCCCTGCTTCATTAAGCCATGATTTAATTACAGTTTACCAAGAAAAATCAGTCATTACTAATATATGTACTGGATCAGTATCTGGTTTAGAGAGTTTAGATAATGAGCTCAGAAGGTGGTTTTAGAGTGAAAACAAGGTCAGTTAGGTTAACTAAGGAGAATCTGTACCTCTTTAACAATTAGCTAATTTAACATCTTCACCCTGAAATCAACTAACCAACACAGATCTGTCAACATCAGTAATACATATGAATCATATTGCCTGTACCTTCCTCTGCTTATGGTGCATTTACTCACTAGTGTGCTCAGGGTATTTAAAAGTTTCATTCCCATAAAAATTTATTACTGACCTAAATATGGCTGAGATTATGATCTTTTGTGACCCTGATGACTACTATGGCTTCTGACTTAGCATTTGATGATTGTTTCTTAATTACTTATATTTGGGGGAGTTCGCAAACGTCGAGAATGAAACAATGAATAGAATATGGTAGTTACCTTTCAAGACTCTAATTGTAAAAGGAAAGACTTATTCTGCACCCCAGTATCACAACACAGAGTGGAAAGTACTTGAGGAGATAGTCACAAAGTGCTACAACAGGAATTGGTGACAACTATCTTGGAATCCTCGGGCACAACTTCATTCGAAGGGGAACACTCACAGATTCAATTAAGAATGGGATTTTCCAGGTAGAAAAGCTGAAAGAAGATCTGGGAAGTGGATGTTTCAAAAGGGGAGGGGCAGTTTTTTACATTTTATACACACACACACACACACACACACACACATATACACATATTATGTATACACAGTTAAGTACACACATATATAGTTGTAAATATATATACATGCACGCATGTTATATGTATGTGTGTGCATACACATATGTGTATGTGTGCATGGACTTCCCTGCTCTCAGGAAATGTGACATGATTCTCACAGAGCATATGCTGATTAGTACTCACAAAGCACCTTGGCAGCAGTTCCTATGCTCCAGTTCCCAAAGGGCCACACGACATGGGCCCCATGCTCACCTGAGTGTGCAGCAGGCTCACACCGCTGCGAAGGAACCCTCAAACTATGAAACCCAGAGCATATACAGGTAGCTGACACACATGCCCCCTTCTTCCTTGCAGGGAGAGGAAACAAGAGAGGGAGAGAAACCTTAGTCTGGAATATAAACAAATCTTTTCCCGGTTAGGAGAGAATAAGATCTCTATTCTGGAATGTGAGCAAGGGGACCTAGGGGAGAAAAGTCTCTGAAGTCTCTAAATTTCGTGCAACAATACCTGTCTCTAACTTCTAAGGCCTGGCTGCCATTCAATCATCCTTTAACCTTGTTTTTCAGTGTTCTTTGCTCAGAAATCTTAGACTGTGCAGAAATGTGAAAATATTTATGGAGAACTGCCTACCATATGGGAAAATACGTGGAAGCCTGAAGTACGGTTTGTATTTAAGGGACACAACAGGTTTCCATGCCAACACAAATGATCCATATGGTCTTTATTCTAATGTGGAATAATTACTTGAATTCAAATGAGGGGACATTCCCAATAGTGTCATGGTATTTTCTTATCCTCTCAAATGAGTCAGTTGCTGTATATCATATACAGTAAACACACCCTGTATAACACCTGCCCTTTGACGCACCTAATAGGATAATCTTGAGTTTACTTTTTATTTAATGACCATTATTCTTCTAAGACACTGGAAAAAAAGGTAATGTCATTTTAGTAAGTGACAATTTGAGAAAGGGAGAAAGTCAGTCTGTAAACTCTGGCTGCAGCTCTTTGCTATCCATTTAAATTGGTAGAAATTATATTCATATTTAAAGTTGTCATGGTCAATGTGGGTGCAAGCTGTTAGCCTGAACTCCTTGATGTTCTTTGATCCGGCTTTCTCAGAAGATAAGGGTTACCAGAGGTGTTTCCTTGACCCAAGTCACATTTTAAGAAGAGAGTTATGTTAGAGATAGAAGGCAGGGTGGAATTAGGATGCTGAAAACTGATAGGCATGAAAGAGACTCTGGCCTGGGGCATTCTAACAGATGAGGTTAGATAGAGGCAGCCACACTGCTGGGTAAGAAGGCAAAGAGCAGAAGTTTAATCTTCACATCTTTTCTTTTTTTTTTTTTTTAAGCGATCCTCAATTTTCTTTCCCTCAAACACTATTTCTGTTTAACTTTCGTACTGAGATGCAGCAACGCTTGGGTAAGAAGAAGACGGACCTGGTCTTTGTACTTCGATTTCCTATCAGTGTACCATCAGTGGAGGTATTAAACGCTTCTTCGTGCTGTTGGTAAGGGAATCAAATGCAATAATAAATGTGTAACGATAACCTGAGAGAGCACAACTCGTGATACATTCGTGAAGCACCTCATTTTCGTCTCACGTCATAAACCTAAGTTTGTTCACAGGGGTCCATTCCTTCTGCATTCCTGGATGGAAACACTAACAGACCCCATGATCTTGCCATCTCTTTCTTTTTTCTTTTTTAATGTTTATTTATTTTTGAGAGAGACAGAGAGAGAGCATGAGCAGAGGAGGGACAGAGAGAGTGGGAGAAGAATCTGAAGCAGCCTCCAGATTCTGAGCTGTCAGCACAGAGCCCGACGTGGGGCTCAAATCCATGAACTGTGAGATCACCACCTGAGCCCAACTCGGACACTCAACCTACTGAGCCACCCAGGCCCCCCGATCTTGCTGTTCCTTTAAATAGTGGTTTGAAACACTGGCTGTAAAGTAAAATCACACAGGGAGCTCTTAAAAACACTGCTGCACAGGACCATCATTGAAACAAGTCAGAATTTTTGGGTGAAGGGCCTACACGTATATGGATTTTAAAAACTCCCAAGGTGCAGTTGGGTAACTGCTGTTTTTATATCATGAATCATCTATCACTTTCAGTCACAAAAGAATATATTGATTCTGGTATTAGAATGTCAAGTCCAATATTAATCAATATTCTGAACTGGGTTTTATGTTAACTCTTTCCTTGCTTGAGCCAGCTATGTATGGGTAACTTGGGTAGGGAAGGGGATATGGTTGGCTTGTTTCTTCTGCACCCACTTGTCCTTCACTCTCAGGACTAGAGGACAAGAAAGGTGGTGGGGAAGGATCATTCTGCACAGCCTGAAGCCAAGGCACTGACTTTGCATATAGCACCATCTATAGGCTTGGCAAGCATCCCAAGTTGCATCTTCCTGTTAGTGATGTCACCATTCGTCAGAGTGGATACATTTCTGCTATCTGGTCGCTTGCTAATTTGCTATTTCCTCTTCTCTACCCTCTATCAGTTTATGACTAATTGTTTTCCAGCCCAACACCTTAGGCAGAACATACAGTGACTCCACACAAACAAGCAGTTTCTAACTCATCTCTGGTTCTCACATATTTCCTGAGAAATGCTCAAGCACTGTTTGGCCCGACAAGATCCAGTGTGTAGGCCCATCCTCCATTCAGCCATTTGTTCAAGCTGGGCCATCAGCATTGAACCACTTTGTCTTCTGACTTTACATTTTCCAAAGAAAGTACACAATATTAGGTCACTCTAGGCCTAAATAGAAGGGACCAAAATCAGGTTGAAGTTCCTCTCACAGGTTTGAGGTCAGATCCAGGCAAATGCCACCCTTCCTCCTTGGGGATGGCTGGTTTGGGGAACCACAGCGCAGCAACTCCAAAAATCTGATTCAAAAATCCTCCTCATTGTCACTTTCCCACACTCATATAGCCTCAATGTGGATGAGAAGTTTGAGTCAACTTTTTTGACTATTTTGATTTTTCAAGAGAAAGTTCTAGACCACTGACTTTCACATTCTCACCTTTGTCTGGTATCGCACTGTGGAGGCTAATATACAGACTTCCAGGGCTCTTGCCAACATTTTTATTTTAATTCCTGTTATGTATGGAAACTGAATAGCAAATGAGTTATCAAGAAATATTATTGACAATAACCCTGACAATTCATATTATATTCTGTTGTCTTAAGAGATACTGAAAATATTTGCCTCATGAGTAAGCCTGTTACAACACATAGTGCCAGTGCCGTCTTAGGAAACACCATAAAAGTGAGTAAGATTTCTCATCAATTGGTGGTTTATAGAATTCAACATGAATATCAAAGGATGAATATCCTGACACACTAGGAGATGTTTGAGAATTTATTTTTCTTTTTTTTTCATATTCCCCCTCGATTCACAAGCAAAATAATAATAATAATAATAATAATAATAATAAATAACTTACTCAACAAGCCTCCACACACGACTGCTACCATGACATGCCTACCTTGCCAAAATAACAATAACCCACCATTTTTATAAAACATCTTAATTATTTCAGACATTTACATCTGTTCTCTATGTGAAGGTAAATGGAGAGGAAATATTTGCCTGTTTTTGCCTGGAAAAAGGAAAATAAGCAGGTGTACAAGTATTCCTGTGAAGCACGGAGAGAAGAAAGTCTTCCAGAATTTACAGAAATTTGCCTAACCAGCCGTCTCTTGTTCCTTACCGGTCCATCCAAAATTAAATTAATGCTATGTGAAGAAAGAGTAAAGGAAATAAGAATCTATTACTATAGATTTTTAACATGCAAAGAAATACCCCACCTTCATCACTTACACAAGTATACCAAGGGCAATGTGCGTAATAATTCCCTTTTGTCCTTTCACAGTATCTTTTTTTTCAAAAACTGTTTTCTAATTTATATTTAGGGGTGCCTGGGTGGCTCAGTCAGTTAGGCATCTGACTTCAGCTCAGGTCATGATCTCACAGTTCATGAGTTCGAGCCCCTTGTCGGGCTCTGTTCTGACAGCTCAGAGCCTGGAGCCTGCTTTGGATTCTGTGTCTCTCTCTCTCTCTCTTTCTCTCTCCCTCAAAATTTAATAAACATAAAAAAAACTTTAATTTATATTTAAAAAGACAAAAAGTATGTTAGCAGATGAACAAGACAAGGCTGATATCAATGCACCTTTAATATTCATTAAAAGATGTTTGCCAGTCTATTAATAGGAGGTCAGAATGGGATGGGGAGCAGAAAACAGTGAAAACAATAGAGTTGTGCAATCAGCACAACCACAAAGAAGAATAAAAATTAATGACTCCAAACTGGCCATCACCAGTTATGAACTGGTAATAAATATACAGGTCTTGTAAATATTTATGTTTTTTATTTAAGAGAGTCCTTATTCTGTCCATCTGGATTGTAAGAGAAGTAGACATATAAATTATCTTACTATCTTAGTATTTCTTTTTCTTTGCTGACCCCCACCCCAAGATAAGGGCACTCCACGGACTGGACTACTAAGAACTTCTTGATGATTTCATTGCTCTTGAAACCATGGATACTTTGTCTATGTTAATAAGAATGGTGACTTAATCAGCATATGTCATTGACTGCATCATATTAACTATTCATTTTGTCACTTTATAATTTTCTATTGTCAATATTACAAGTTTCTCATCTCATTTGTTGGTTTTCTTTTGGTGGATTTTTGCTGTCAAGAGTATTATGAGAATGTGGATGGTTATTCAATTCATCACTTGAAATGTCGCGGATGTGTAATTGACGTGAAATTACACTGAGCTAAAAACTCACATTGTTTTCACTCTCTCTTTGGTACAGAGGAAAAAGTAGTACCTATAAGCTAAACATTCTATCAGGTTTATATCACTATCATTTTAATCACAGACATTTTGTGGTAATATTCATGTTATTTTTTGACTTGAAAATCAACTATCAATAACCTAATTATCCAGTGCAGGGATCTCAATGTGTGGAATGACCCTTACTATCAGGATGATCACTCACTTCCTCTATTTGGGGTTATCTCACTGCTGTGTAATCAGAAAGTGAGAACTTCAGTGCAGAAGTTTCAGTCTCAGAACCCAGGACTCTACTTTCATCTGAGGAAGAGTTTTGCCTACCTCAGAACAGGACATGTTATTCTGTTTAAAGTAGCCATTCTGAGGAACTTTACTCTTATTCAGTCTCTGTAACCCTCTTTAAAAAGAAAAAGGAGGTCCTATGCTGTCTGTTTACTTTTCTAACACCACTGTTTCAGAGACCTAAAATGAATGTCAAACTTTCTATTCATTTTGAGAGAGAGAGAGAGAAAGAGAGTGAGAGAGAAATAAAGAGAGGGAGAGCATGCAAGTAGGAAGGGGCAAAGAGAGAGAGAGAGGGAGAGAGAATCCCAAGTAGGCCCCATGCTGTCAGCCTATAGCCCAACATGTGGCTTAATCCTACAAATCCTGAAATCATGAGATGAGCTGAAATCAAGAGCCGGACGCTTAACTCACTGAGCCACCTAGATGCCCCAATAATGTCAAAATTCTGCTTTAAAATTTTTTTAAATGTTTATTTATTATTTTTTTTTTGAGAGCAACACAGAGAGACAGAGAGACAGAGTGCAAGCCGGGGAGGGGCAGAGAGAAAAGCAAACACAGAATCTGAAGCAGGCTCCAGGCTCTGAGGTGTCAGCATAGAGCCCGATAGAACCCGATGTGTGGTTCGAACTCAAGAACTGCAAGATCATGAGCTGAGCCGAAGTCAGATGCTTAATCAACTGAGCCATCCAGGGGCCCCAATAATGTCAAACTTTTTAAATATCTGTGAAATATCCATTATTTAGAGAATTGACACATAAGGAGTTTGTTTAAAGATTTCATTCTATCGTTTATCTTTTGGATAAACCAAACATAAATAGAATTACATGAATGCTAATAAGAATTCTGTTACATCCAAAATGGAGATGAAATCTTTTATAAATATGTTTTGTTTTAAATATTTAAACAATGTGTTTATTACCCATTTGACTGTTAGAAGATAAAGTAAAATTTAAGTCCAAATCCATGTTTCATATAGGTCATTAAGTGTTTTCATTTTCTACATTTTTTGTAATAGAAACATTTTAAAAATTTAACGTTTATTTTTGAGAGAGGGAGAGAGAGACAGACCACAAGCAGGGAGGGACAGAGAGAGTGGGAGACACAGAATCTAAAGCAGGCTCCAGGCTCTGAGCTGTCAGCATAGAGCCCCACACAGGGCTTGAACTCATACACTGTTGGATCATGACCTGAGCCAAAGTCGGACTTAATGGACTGAGCCACCCAGCTGCACCCATAATAGACACAATTTGAAATGCATTTTGTTTTCCATATCATTTCATCTTCTTTGGTGTAAACGTCCCAAAGAAAAGGTATTTTTTCCCCATTTTGGAAAAATGTACCTATTTTTCCAACAGTATTTGCTTGCTTCATGTTTGTCAAATTTTGATAATTCTTATAATATTTCAAACTTCTTCATCATCATTATAACTGTTATTGGACCTATAATCAGTGGTCTTTGATATTACTCTTATAATTGTTTAAAGACACACCCATGTAAGACACAAACTTAATTAATGCTGTGTGTGTTCTTCTGACTGCTCTATTGACTAACATTCTCCATCTCTCTTTCTTCCTCTCCATGGGCCTCCCTATTACATTTGACAGAACAATATTGAAATTAGGCCAATTAATAATCTTCTAATAACACTTATAATGCCTCTAAGCGTTTGAGCCAAAGCTAGAGAGTCACACGTCGCTCACTTTAAATCAAAGGCTAGAAATGATTTACCTTAGTGAGGGAGACATATTAACAACTGAAAGGCTAAAAGCTGGGACTCTTGTACCAAACAATTAGTGAAGTTGCCAATGCAAAGCAACAGTTCTAGAAGGAAATTAAAAATACTACTCCAGTGAACAAACAAGAAAGTACAACAGTTTTATTACTGATAAAGTGAACATTTTAGTGGTCTGGATAGATCAATCAGTCACATTTCCTTAAGCCAAAGCCTAATCCAAAGCAAGGCCCTAACTGTCTCCAGTTCTATGAAGGCTGAGAGAGGTGAGGAAGAAGCGTAAGAAAGGTCTGAAGCTAGCAGAGGTTGGATTGTGAAGTTTAGGGAAAAAGTGGTCCCCATACCATAAAAGCACAAGATGAAGTACTAAGTGCTGATGTAGAAGCCCCAAGAAGTTACCCAGAAGATCTAGTGAAGATAATTAATGAAAGTGACTCTATTAAATGACATTTTTTTTTAGTGTAGACGACAGCCTTCTATTGAAAGAAGATACCATCTAGGGCTTTCATAGATAGAGGGGAGATATCATGCCTAGCTTCAAAGCCTTAAAGGACAACCTCTCTTGTTAGGGGCTAATGCACCTGGTGACTTTAAGTTAAAACCAATGCTCACTAACCATTCCAAAAATCATAGGGCCCTTAAGAATTGTGCTAAGTCTACTCTTGCAGTGTTCTAGAAATACAACAACAAAGGCTGGATGATAGCACATCTGTTTACAACATGGTTTACTGAGTAGTTTAAGTCTACTATTGAAGCCTGATGCTTAGAAAAAAAAGATTCCTTTTAAAATATTCCTGCTCACATTATCAACAATAGCCAAACTATGGCAAGAGCCAAAATGTCCATCCACTGGATGAATGGATAAGGAAGATATGGTACACACATCCAATGGAACATTACTCAGCTATCAGAAAGAATGAAATGTTGCCATTTACAACAATATGGATGGAGCTAGGGAGCTTTATGGTAGGCAAAGTTAAGTCGGTCAGAGAAAGACAATTACCATACAATTTCACTCACATGTGGAATTTAAGAAACAATACAGATGGACATATGATGGGGGGTGGGGAAGAGAGAGAGAGGGAAACAAGCCATTAAAAACATAATAATAGAGACAAAAACTGAGTGTTGATGGAAGGAGGTGGGTGGGGGATGGGCTAGATGGGTGATGGGTATTAAGGAGGGCACTTGTTGTGATGAGCACTGGGTGTTGTATGCAAGTGGTGAATCACTGAATTCTACTCCTGAAACCAATATTGTACTGTATGTTAAATAACTAGAATTTAAATAAAAATTTGAAAAGGAAAAAAAAAATACACAGATAGCATGGCTACAGTCTAGAAGCAGTTAAGTCAGAATGTGAGAATGTGACTACATGTGAGTCAGTTGGTAGTTGTAACCTACACCCAGAGGTGAAAATCTTTGCCTTAAATATTACCACTTAGTAAAAGTTCCATTAATGTTATCTACTATCATTAATATTCACTGTATTAAAAACTCACTGAACATTCAGTAAAAAAAAACATGTTTCTTATAAACAGCAAAAAAATTAAAGCAAAATAAAATACTGCTGCTCGTTCACAATGTACCTGGTCACTCAAAAAATCTGATGGAGGGGCGCCTGGGTGGCGCAGTCGGTTAAGCGTCCGACTTCAGCCAGGTCACGATCTCGCGGTCTGTGAGTTCGAGCCCCGCATCAAGCTCTGGGCTGATGGCTCAGAGCCTGGAGCCTGTTTCCGATTCTGTGTCTCCCTCTCTCTCTGCCCCTCCCCCGTTCATGCTCTGTCTCTCTCTGTCCCAAAAATAAATAAAACGTTGAAAAAAAAATTAAAAAAAAAATCTGATGGAGATGTACAATGAAATCAGTGTTTTCATGCCTGCTAACAACACAACATTCATTCTACAGGCCATGGATCAAGGAGAAATTTCTACATTAAAGTTTTATAATTTCAGAAATACATTTCATAAAGTGATTGCTGCCATAGATAGTGATTCTTCTGATGGACCAAAGTAAACTGAAAACCTTCTGGAAGGGATTTACCATTCTAGATGCCATTAGACCACTCACAATTCACGGGAAGAGGTCAAAACATCATCATTAACAAGAGTATGGAAGAAGTTAATTCCTACCCTCTTAAGTGACTTGGAGGAGTTCAAGACTTTAGTGGAGGAAGTAACTCCAGATGTGGTGGAAAGAGCAAGAGCAAGAGAATCAGATGTGGAGCCTGAAGATGTGACGGAATTGTTGCGATCTCATGATAAAACTGGAAGGGATTAGGAATTGTTTAAGGATGAGCAAAGAATATAGTTTCTTGAGATGGAATGTATTAGCAACTACTCCTGATGATGATGCTATGAAGATTGTTGAAATGACAACAAAGGGTTTGGAATATTACACAAACTTAGTTAAAAAAACAGTGAAAAATTTTGAAAGGATTGACTCCAATTTCAAAACAATGTCTACTGTGGGCAAAATGCTATCAAAGAGCATCATAAACTACAGAGAACTCATTTGCGAAAAGAAGAGTCCATCTACGTGACAAACTTCATTGTTGTCTTATTATAAGACATTGCCACAGCCACCCCAATCTTCAACAACCACCACCCTGAACAGTCAGCAGCCATCAATATCAAGGCAAGACCTTCCAGTAGCAAAAAGATAAAAACTTGATGCAAGCTCAGATGATGGTTACCATGTTTTTGCAATCAAGTATTTTTTAACTAAGGTGTACATATTGATTTTTTAGACATTATGCAATTGCACACTTAAAAGACTACAGTGCAGTATAACCATAACTTTTATATGTACTGAGAAACCAAAAAATTCATTCGATACACTTTATTGTGATATTCACTTAATGTGATGGTCTAGAACAGAACCTGCAGTATCTACAAGGTATGCCTGTATTAACTTCATACCATAATATCTATCCTCACCAGTAATTATTGAAAGTTGTATAAAGAAACGAAAATTTTATGAACACAATCGTTCAGTGGGATTCATGCAGATAGTATGAGCTTATATAAATATATATTTAATGCCTACTATGTTTCAGGCTATTTGTAGTAGATACAGCGGTACACAAAACAAATCTAGTGTGTCAGCTAAAATAAGTTTTTGCAGCTAATAGTAGGAAAAAATATTAATCACTAAACAAGACAATCTTATTTTCTCAAAGTACATTTGTGAAATTCTTTAAAATTTTTTTTTCACTTAAACTTTTTAAATTTATGGGGAGAGACTTAGACTTAAAGAAATAAATGTGGCTCTCCATAACACCAGTGCTACTCCAAAACTTCAGGGTGATTTATCTCACAAAACAGAAAGTCACCCACCAAGTACACAGTTCAGCGGTTCATGTCCTTTCTTGAAGCAGTCCTCAAAAACTTCGACTCCTTTCATTGCTTTAAATATTAGCATTTATTTCACCTTCCTAATTGCAAAGTTGTGTTCCTCTCTTAGACCTAAGACCAAGATTATAGTCAGGAAAAGGTAAATGAGAAGTGGTACCCTTTATCCAGAACACAAGCCTTTTCCAGAAGACATCCAGCTGACTTCTGCCACTGATTTCATCAACTGTAACTGCGTAGTCACTCCTACCTGAAAGGAAGCTGGGAAATGGAGTTTTAAGATGGGTATATTGATGCATTAATCAAAATCAAGATCAGCATTGTATTAGCAAATAGTGGGGATTGATGTGTAATATGCAATAGCAGTGTATATCTTGGAGATTAAGAAATATGTCTCTGGCACAAAACTGTGGAACTTAAAAGTTGTCAGCAAACATCAGGTAATGAAGTACAACTCCATATTCCAAGGAGTTTCTCTACACTTTCACAAGCATTTGGTTTTATCACTATTTTTTTTTAATTTAACGTCAAGTTACTTAACATACAGTATAGTCTTGATTTCAGGATTAGAACCCAGTGACTCATCTCTTACATATGATACCCAGTGCTCATCCCAAGCTCATCCCAAAAAAGTGCCCTCCTTAATGCCCGTCACCCATTTAACCACCCCCAACCACCACTTTGTTCTCTGTATTTAAGAGCCTCATGGTTTGCCTCCGTGTTTTTATCTTATTTCCCTTCTCTTCTCCTATATTCATCTGTTGTGTTTCTTAAATTCTACATGAGTGAAATCATAAGACATTTTCTGTCTCTGACTTATTTCACTTAGCATAATAATCTCCAGTTCTATCTACACTGTTGCATTCTTTTTCATTCTTTTTCATCGCTGAGTAGTATTCCATTGTGTATATATACCAGCAACTTCATACTTGACATGTCTCTGGAGGCAAGGGAAATAAAAGCAAAAATGAGCTACTGGGACCTCAAAAAGCTTTTGCCCAGTGAAGGAAATAATCAACAAAACCAAAAGGCAACCAATAGAATGGGAGAAGATATTTGCAAATAACATCTCAGATAAAGGTTTAATATCCAAAATCTATAAAAAACTTACAAAACTCAACACCCAAAAAACAAATGATTCAGTGAAGAAATGGGAAGATTACATGAATAGACACTTTTCCAAAGAACACATACAGATGCTCAACATCACTCATTATCAGGGAAATACACATCAAAACCACATTGAGATAATACCTCATACTGGTCAGAGTGGATAAAATTAACAACTAAGGAAACAACAGATGTTGGCGAGGACGTGGAGGAAGGGGAACCCTCTTACGTTGTTGATAGGAATGTAAACTGGTGCAGGCACTCTGGAAAACAGTATGGAGGTTCCTCAAAAAGTTAAAAATAGAACTACCCTACAACCCAGCAATTGCACTACTAGGAATTTATCCAAAGGATACAAAAATGCTGATTCAAAGGGGCACATGTACCCCATTGTTTATAGCTGCACTATCAACAATAGTCAAAGTATGAAAAGAACCCAAATGCCCATTGACAATTGTCGGTGTGGAGCCTGATGCAGGGCTTGAACTCACAAATTGTGAGATCGGGACCTGAGCCAGAATCAAGAGTGGGAAGCTTAATGGACTGAGGCACCCCCAGGCTCTAATTTGCATTTCAATAATGGCACATGCCAATCAACATCTTTGTATGTACTTACTTGCCATCTGTAAATCCTTTTCATTAAATATGAAATATTTAAATATTGTTTGAGCTTTTGAGAATGTTTCTAATTAGATTGTATTTTTTATTTATTTTTTAAATAAAGTCTCCAAAAAAAAAACCACAGGATATACTTGCAGAGTCAAATACAAACAAGGAGAGAATTAGAAACCCATTCACCACTACATCCCAACTTTCAGTATTTAATGTTCCAGTTGTGGTGATGTGCTTTACAATTTAGGGAGCCTTGAACAGTCTTCAGTGAAGAAACCCTCCATAATACCAATACAATAAGCTATAGTAGTTCTATGGTACTAAGCATTCTTGGTATTCTTGTGATCTCTAGTCCTCTACCTAGAGTTTCTGGTTTGGCTGTTTTTTTGATTGTTTGTTTCTTTTTATAGCTTCTTGGGTGCTATATTCCTTGACAGTTTCTATATTTGGAAATGAGTGCCTGTTCCCTTTCTACTTTATTGACAAGATGGCTGGATAGAGTACACTTGAATCATATTTTCTTTTCCTTAGAATTTTGAAGACATTTATCTACCAACTTCAGACAATGGATATGGCTATAAAGAAATTTCAGGTTACCCTAAAATACTCCGCCTGGATTCCTGCATATGTTACATTTTTGAAATTGAATCACATGATTAGGATATATCTTAAAAGTAGATCATTCTAATTTTCCAGCAATATTGCAGCCATTTTGTTATCTATTTCTTTTCCATTGAATTAGGAAAATTATCTTGTATTTTCACTTGAGATTCATTTTCAGTTTCAATTTAACTTGCCTCTTCAGAGATTCAAAGAGACAGTTTGTGATTCTTCCCTTTTATACTATGTATTAATTATCTTCTCTTATTTTAAAAACGGTTTACCATTCTATTATACTATTTGTCTTACAACATGGTCAGTAATTTGCTTTTGTGTTATGTCTGTTCATTTACCATTTTCTATTCTCAGTCTTCCAATCTTTTTTATTATTCTTTATAGAGTTTTATTTCTTTATAGTTTTCTTTATATTTCTTTATATAGAGGTTTTTTATATTTCTTTAGAGTTTTCCTTATATTTCTTTATATAGAATTTTAAACCATTCATTGGCTTTCATTCTTCCATATTCTTTAAGGTTATTTTAATTAAAAACATTTTCATACATTCTTCTACAATTCTCAGAGATGCTTATTTTCCTTGGATTTTATTTGCTTCCATAACATACTAATGGTAAATTGAAAGTTTATTTCAATCTGTTGACTACTCTGGTAATATGAAAATCTATTTTGAACAGGTTACTTTTATTCCCTCTAGTCTATTTGCATAGTATACCATGTCCTGTCCTCCCCATGTTGCTCACGCTTAAAATGAGCAGACTTTTCTGAGATTTTCTTTTTGTTGACATACTGCATGTGAATGCTCAAGTGCTTCCTACCTTCTCTTTCTGAATTTTCATCTTCTCATAAAGGTTCAAGCTTATGGGCCCTGAGAACTTGAGTGTAGGGAAGAAGAAGACTCAGCTCAGTAAGCTGTGACCGTCACCCAGGCTCTGTATTCTTCTCCTACTTAATTATTCTTCTGTGCCTAGGTTCATGTCACTTTGCCTGCATGTCTTCTCCAATATGTGACATCCCTGGGCTTCAGGACTACCTGAAAATCTCTGCAGAGACCTAGAACCCCAGCTTTGTGGATTGTGGGTCCGCTACTTCACCTCTTTTCTCACTTCTCTCACTTTTTAGCAGCAACTTGCACACAGCAGAATGGACAAGAAAAACGTTAATGGAAGGTTATTTTTAACCTTATCTTAAAACTTCAGAAACAGTTAACACACAAAGGTAAATGGCCTGGGGGTTTCTGGGTGGCTCAGTGGGTTAAGCATCAGAGTCTTGATTTCATCTCAGGTGATGATCTAGTGAGATCGAGCCCCACATAGGGCTTGTGCTAGGCATGGAACCTGCTGAAGCATCTCTCTCCCTCTCCCTCTGTGCCTCCCCTGGGCTCACTCACACACTCTCTCTCAAAAAAAAAAATAAATAAATAAAATAAAGTAAAATGAAACAAAATAAAATATTAAATAAACAAAAACCAGGTAAATGGTCTGCTGTATGAACAGCAAGGATGCAACAGTGTTTATTTGGGAGTACAGAGACAAGAGTCATGGCTGATACATAGTTTCCTCTTGCACTTTGTAGTCTGGCATTCAGCATACATTTTGCTTTATTATTTGAGCAAGGAGGGATAGGGAAGAAGGTCCAGATGCTTCTCTCTGTATTAATAGCCCTCACTTAATGGGTCAGGGAGCCAATGTAGAGATTCTATTAGTTACCAAACATATCTCTTTGCAGGATATATCCTGGGAATGAGCAGGAATACACATACACATACATCCACACAGACACTGAACAGACTTATGGTCCCATTGAACCCAGTAGGAGGCACATTGAGGTCAAGACTATATATTTATCCCCTGACTTTTACAGGCCCCTATTCCGTCTGGTGGATGTTCCCCAAGGATTACCATCAGCACAGAGCCAGTATTTACTACCTGCCCAAAGATCTGGGTATTTACCTTACTCTAATAACAGTCACATGTATTTTGGGGAGGAGACTGGGGGAAAAGTCAGGATATGACTGTATTTTCACTGAAAATCCTTTTCTTAAAATATAAGCCTCCCTTGTGTTTGGATCTATACATAGTTTAGGTTTAGAAGTTGAGTAAAAGACCATGAATCACCAATCTGGCAACTGAGTTAAGTGTCTGTCCATCAAATATAAAGTTTTCTGCCTATGTGTGTTAAATTACACTTGAGCATTTTGCCCATTTTATTTCTGTGTACCCCTTGAGCAAACAGTCATTGTTGTAGATCTTTTCAGGTCAGAGTTTCTCTACCTCAGCACTAATGACATACAAGATCAGATAATTTTTTTGTGTAGGTGGGCTTTCCTGCGCATTGTAAGATATTCAGCAACATCATTGGCCTCTATTTAACAGATGAAAGTAGCATCCATCACCCCCCACCACCACCAACAGTTGTGATAATCGAACATGTCTCCAGATATTGCCAAATGTTCCCTGAAGGCAAAAATCTCCAGTTGAGAACCACCACTTTAGGTCAAAACACTGATTAGTGACCCATTTGTTGGTAAGTTTATCTGCTTTGCCTCTGAGAGTAAATAGCCACCACTTGGCTTCTACCCTTCTGGGATAACATTGATTTTGTTCCCACATTTCAGGAGCAAGAAATTATAGACTCTCCCACTAATATCTCTTGCCAAGAAGCATGTCACCAGAAAGAATTTCCAGGAGGCTGGTGCTCTCTTCACTTTTATATTCCTAAAGCTTGGTGAAAGGAGTTTACTCTGACCTATCTCTAACGGACAAGGGTAATTTGGTTAGAAGGTGTCTAACTTGCAATGGATATATTCCAATATTTCCAAATTTGTGTCTCCCAACTCCTTCCTGTACAACCCACCAAGGAAGACCTCACATCCCAACTTTTCTAACAAATGCAAACATTGAGGTCAGGCTTGGGGCAGGCTCCAGGCTCTGAAGTATCAGCAAAGAAACCAATGCAGGGCTCAAACTCATGAACTGTGAGATCATGACCTGAGCAGAAGTAAGATGCTTAACTGAGGGAGCCACCCAGGTGTGGGGGGCCAGGCCCTGGTGCCAGCCTGAGACCGGGTCGAGCAATGTTCCCCGTTGACTCAAGCCAACCCGGTGGTTCCTCCTCCCATTCATGTGGGAGGCCGGCCAGCACCAGGCTGAGACTGGGTCGAGCAACGTTCCCTGTTGACTCAAGCCAACCCGGGGGTTCCCCCTCCCATTCCCCCACTTTCAAGGGCATACCAAAGCCTTGTCAAGGCTGAGAAAGTTAATTCCTGAAGCCTGTGGTCTGCAGGTGTTGGCAGTAATGCTACTTCCCTTTTTCTACCCCGAGTCAGCTAGAAACAAACATGGGAACTGTGTTTTGCTAGCAATCTATCAACAAGGTCTTGTGACCCATTCAGAAAGTTCGCAAGGTACACAGAACTAAATGTTTTGGCTGGCAGTGATCATGTGAAACCTGTTTATTCTTAGAATGACCTGATCCATAAGAGTCTTATATTACAAAAGATTGTGTACAGCAACAATAAAGCCGTCACTTGGGCCATCAGCCCAGGGGACCCTCCTGTTCCCAAACTTTCTCTTCTCTCCTTTTTTCTTGCATTCCCCTACCCTCAGGACCCTGACCTCAGTGATTGTCGCGCCGGTCGCGACACCCAGGCACCCCAACAGCAAGATTATCTTGGATGGACCTCACCTAAGCTCTGAAAAGAGATAGAAAGCAACAACAGACAGACAGACATGCTTCATTTGGCCTGGTTGAACACAGATGGCCATGTTTTTAACTACCTAGAAAGTGGATCATGTAGCTAGGAGTTGAGAGTAGTTTTTAGGAGCTAAAAGAGACCACTGCTAGTAGCCATCAAGAAAATGGGGTCACAACTACAAGGAGCTGAATTCTGCCAACAACTTGAATGAGTGTGAAAGAAAACCTCAAACTCCAGATGAGAATGCAACCCTCCTAACACCTTGATTGCAGTTTTGTGAGAGACCCTGAGCAGAGAACCCAGTTATTCTGTGCCCAGGCTTCTAACCTACAGAACTTGTAAGATAATAAATGGGAGTTGTTTCAATACACCAAAAACAAACAAACACACACACACACACACAAAAGAATCACCTTGGATAAATTGTTAAAAACATAGATTCCTGAGCCATTCCTCTGGAGATTCTAAGTCCTTAGATTTCTTAGGTTTGAGAGAGGCTTCGGAATCTCAACTTTTAATAAAACATGCCACATGATTCTGATGCACAGAGTGTAGCAACCACATTTTCAACAAACACATATATTATTGTTTTAATATTTAATATGTTGTTTCCTGAGCAAGTAAGCATGTTGTTTATTTTTAAATTAGGGTCTTTGGAGTTCAAGAAACTAGGATTCAATTAATGCAACAAAGAAAATATGTATCAGACATCAAGGGTTCAACAACAGCTCTCTCTGGTATCTTACTGTTTGTACTTGACAAGCTGATACCTATGCTGGACCACAATTGATGCTAACATTGCATTTCCTCTGTGAATATATTTTATCGCATCTGGTGTCATTTCTGGGTCATCCCTCACTAACAATATTTTATTACCACTAGATCTCTTTGAGCCTGGGAAACTGGTGGGAAATAGGTGATCCCTGGGTGCACACTTCCATCTGAGGCCTTTGTTCTGATTTCTGAAGCCAAGCATCCAAGTGTCATCTGTTATTGCTACTTTACACTTTCCTGTTTCCTTCTCTCCTTCTTTCGCCCTATCTTTTTTAAGACTCTTTCATCTACGGATGCCATTTCCAGTTGCCTTATTTTCTACATGTTTTTCAATTCAGATTTCATAGAGATATGGACTGATAAAAGCCATGTTTGTTCTGTTTTGTTTTGTTCCTCAAGCAACATCAGCTCATTTCCCCACCTATATGTCTGCCATCTCTATGCCAACAACCCAGGCTAATCTAATAAACTGTGGCTGGGGCCAAACATCCACATAGGGTGTAGGGTTTGAGTAAGGGACACTGATGGGGAACTTTCACTTAGAAACCACTGACATACCAAACAGCATAAGTGAAAACCTACTATACTCATGAAATAAAAGGAAAGGAACATGCAATATGCCATCAATTTTCTTTATCAGTTTTTTTTTTCCAGTTTATTCACGAGACCAAGGTCCAATGTCAGAACATTCTCAACTAAATTCAAACAGAGTGACAAATCCTATTAGCTCCTGAATAGAGCCTGAAAGTTTCCCACAAACCGAAGAGTCTGATGCAGATAAACTACCATATAGGAATCTGGAACCAAGGAAAAATAGTAAGATGAATGCAAGGGTGTCATTGCCTTCTACAATTACCAGGCATTTTTCTTTTGTATTCATTCAAAAAATGGCAGATAAGAGTGACAATTGGGTTTTAGATGAATGTCAAGGAAGACATTTTTAATTTTTTCAATAGAGGGAAGCAGGTGTCAACTCACCAACACAGTAAGTGGGGGGAAAAAAACAGAAGCAAAGAGAAATGGAACGTCTTATAATAGCATTTTTTTCAAATAAAATATGAACTATTCTTTTATATTAAGGCAATTAGAATATAAAACTAAATTATATTTGAATTAACAATAAACCTTTACAGCAGGTTTATTTCACCACAGTAGGGAGTTCCACCCATTTGTGATTACATTCTGCTTTTAGCAGTCAGTATTAAGCACAAGTATATAAGAAGAGCATTTATATGAAAGCATTTAAAACCTTTAATGACATTGTGTGGCCTATAGCCCAAAAGGAACAAATCAACATTTACATTTCCCAAGCATTCCCACTGATAACATTATTTCACTCAAAAGGTAAAGAATTAATGAGTTTGACAAGCTCTTCCTTCATTGATAAAGGACAAGCAGGAGAAAGAGATTAGAAATAAAGTCAGAATATATCAAGTCTCCAAAGAGGAAATATTTTCATCCATAGATTAGATTATGACACTGATATGGTATTACTCTACAACATGGGTTTGGCTGATGGGCCAGGGGAATCTTTTGAGTCCAGAGCCTATGGGAATGAAATTCAGCAAAGTGGCTATGACAACTATCTTTCTCTTTTGTAATATGTTCTTTGCTATTGTGTTTAGATTGATAGCATGCTTTCTGCTAGACCAGTGGCCTATGTCAACAGGCCAGGGAGATAATACTATAGTGAGATTTTGAAGACAGGCAAAGAAAATGTGTAACAGATGAAAATGACAAGGCTGTACTGATAACTGGCATAGTAAAATGAAATCCATTCCCAATGTCCCTTAACAACATATGCAGTATCAGAATGTTATAATCCACAGGTATGTTGGTCAAAGTGGATGAAAAATTCCAAAGCTCTAATCTTTCTACCAATAAAAGATTCATAGGAAACCTTACAGCTTTAAAAGAGTTTATCTCTTTTTCTCCATAAATTCCATTTCTCTTTTTCACTCTATATTTTTAAAATGTTTATTTATTTTGAGAGAGAGTACACGCGGGCAAGAGGGGTAAGGGGCAGAGAGAGAGGGAGAGAATCCCAAGCAGACTCCACACTGTCAGCGCAGAGCCCAACATGGCGCTCTATCTCAGAAACCACCATGAGGGGCGCCTGGGTGGCTCAGTCGGGTAAGCGGCCAACTTCGGCTCAGGTCATGATCTCACGGTCTGTGAGTTCGAGCCCCGCATCGGGCTCTGTGCTGACAGCTCAGAGCCTGGAGCCTGTTTCAGATCCTGTGTCTCCCTCTCTCTGACCCTCCCCCGTTCATGCTCTGTCTCTCTCTGTCTCAAAAATAAATAAATGTTAAATTTTTTTTTTTTTAAAAGAAACCACCATGAGATTATGACCTGAGCTGAAATCAAGAGTCAGATGTTTAAATGACTGAACCACTCAGGTGCCCCTTCCTCACTAAAAATTATATGAATACCATTTAAGCACTTTAGCAAAATAAATTTTCAAGTTTACAGCATATAACATGTATGTTAATGCAAGAGTATTGTCTGATAAAAATTTTGCGCCAAATATTTTAGAGAGCCTTTCAAAATTCACACTTTCAATTACTGAAGTTTCTCCAATTTAATTTAAATGGAAAACCATCTCATAGTCTTTACAGAACACCTATTATTTGTAGAACGCCGTATGTGCTACATCCGGGGTTATAAAGACAGCCTCAGGCAATTAATCCTTCTAGTATCTATAGGATTATTCATTTATGTTAAAAACTTGGCAATGCACTTCAATATAGCTGCCTTACTTTGTATTTGAGATAGATTGCTAGCATGTAGATAATTGATAGCAATGACCTGAGAAAATCATCTAGATAATCCAGATTTGAAAATAGAAAATTGGGAAGAAAATAGAGAAAAGAAAATCCAGTTTAATAATCTGTACCGATTTTCAACTGCATTTGAAATAATGGTATTATATGGTATATACACCTAAATTTTCATTTGCTTATGCAGAAGAGAGAATTGATCTTATTTTTTAACATAATTATTATGATATAATGTAGCAGGATTCTCTCACAGAGAGATGGGACACGGGGGCTCTTCTTTCAAGGAAGCAGCTTTATTTGCTGGCACAGGGTGAGCGGGCTAAAACCCCAAAAAGGCTGAGCTCCGAGAGCAGTGGGGGTGTAGCCTTTTATGTAATTTCTACCCTCTTTGTCTACCATATATGGTGACATATACAGTCTGATTGGGCACAGTCCAAGTTACAGAGTCCTGTCAGAGTTATGTAGAGTGTGGGAGTTGATTGGGCCACATTGCCTTCCTTTGTGCTGAGGAGGCCTCCAGCACAAAGGGACCTAAGGAGGTCCCTTCCTTAGGGAGGGGCTCTACCACAATAAAGTATCATGTTTAATTTTTTTTTAATGTGTATTTATTTTTGAGTGGAAGAGAGACAGAGTGCGAGTGGGGGAGGGGAGAGAGAGAGAGAGGGAGACACAGAATCTGAAGCAGGCTCCAGGCTCCGAGCTGTCAGTACTGAGCCCCAACGCAGGGCTCGAACTCACTAACCTTGAGATCATGACCTGAGCTGACGTCAGACGCTTAACCAACTGAGCCACCCAGGCACCCTGATTTTTTGTTTTTATTAGCTGTGCTTTGAAACTGTTCAGTTATGAAGGAATTAATTCCAAAAGCTTTTTTAAAAATATTCTTTAAATATCATATTCTATTAAGTGTAAACTTCTCAACAATAGTGTGAGCTTTCACACTTCTCCTAGTTGTGAAATTCTCCTTGAAGTAAATTCTAATTCTTCCTTCACAAGAAGGAATTCCTCTCCCCTGTTTCAAGTGTGCAAAGAGTGTGATTTTTTTTTTCTATTGCCCTGTTCTTTCTTTTGTTATTTCCAGTATTTCCACTAACACCAAAGAAAGTTTATTCTCCCCTTTTTGAGTTACAGTGGGGACTTTTCTGATTCCATATGCAATGAATCTTTACCTTTTTTTTTTTTCAGGATTAGGAAAAAGGTTTGTGAAGATTGAAGGGTAGGAGGACAATCCAGTATTTATTATTTTTCTCAAACCACCGGAACTATTATGCATATACCTGAGCCTTTGAACTACATATTTATAAAACCACATAATTAGAACAAACAGCCATCTTTTAACAGCAACATACATCCTTCAAAATAAATCTAAAATGAAGAGTATTTTTGGGATGAGTTTGTAGCCAAAATCAATACATAGAAAACCTGAAGGGATTTGACATAACATTGTCTGGAAAATAAATGCAAGCATCCAGAGTAATAGAAAGATAGAGTTTAAAATAGAAGATAAGTAAATCTTCAAAAACTTTAAAACAATCTCCTCCATGGGCCTATATGAAAAAGCTTTAGGGAAATGTCTCAAACTACAGGAACATATTTGTTGTTGAAATGCCCTTATTTTATGACTGTCTTATTCCCATATTCCCAATTCTGACAGAAAACAATCTGATCCTGATTTCGATCATGCTTCGGTTTCTGTGGACTTGACATTTGAATATGTTTCCATTACCATTTGAATGTAGATCCTGACTTCATTCACTTGTACCTTCAACTCTCTTGGCATAGCATGTGGCATTGCTTCAACTACAGTTTCAAAGCTCATTGAGCAAAATCTGATGACCACAGCCCCTAAAACACATATATAAAAGAAGGCTTACAGCATTCATTGCCAAAGGAACCAATGAATAAATATGCATCTTTCCCACAAATATACAGCAAACATTCATTGAATGTTTCCTGTCCTATGTGTTAGGATCACAACAATTAACACCTCTCTCAGTTAAAGTAATTTTGATTGAAAATGAAACTAAGTGAAGTATGATTCTAAAAAATTAAGTGGAAAGTAATGGCTCACTTAAATTGTAAAGTTTGTATGTAGAAGTAACTGATGGGGAGAGTGGATTCTACAGCTCAATATAGATCAACTTCACTTCTCTTCTTTGAAATCTTAGTATTAAATATGTTCATAGTGCTAATCCTTCATATTTTCAAGACAAATTCCAGGAGCTTTGGGGGGTAAACATTCCCTTTTCCTGGCAGAAGAATAAAAGGTTTTTAATGCAGCACTGCTAGTAAAAGTCGTGACTCTGCCCACAATGGCTTGGGTCATATTTCCTTACAGGAATCACCAAACCAAATCTTTGAATAAAATCCAGCCAGTGACCTGTTTTTCTACAGGCAAATTTAGAATGATTTTACATTTTTAAATGAGTATAATTAAAAAGGAAGAAGGATATGCAATAGTCTTTATAGACTGCAAAGCCTGAAGTATTTATGTGGCCCTTTTCAGGAAAGATTTGCTGATCATTACCTTGTATAGTCAAATTGGTTAAGTAATGTGATACAATAATTTGTTAAGGTTGAAGCATATGCTAATCCTTCAATAACTTATGTTGATTCAAGAGTTGAGTTATGCTGCTCGGGATTGGGAATAGATTCCATAGACATTGAAAAGCTGAATTGGGAGAACAGGTAAATTTCCCGGCTAGTGGCAAGCACATGGATGATGGATAGAAAATGAAAAGTTTCCCACCATTCCACCCTTAAGGAGGCTATGTAGTGGTAGAGAAAAATAAGCAAGCACAAGTAAAACATGACAAACAACATGCTAGAAGTTAAAATAAGATACAAAGTGTTAAAATACAAATGAAGAAAGAACCAATTTCATACATACAAGATAAGCAAACTTCATTTAGGGAAAGCGGCAGTTCAGAATACAGTCTGAATAAAGATGGGGAAAAATTTAAAGGGACTCCTGAGAGATGAAAGAATGTGGAGAGAGATCTAAAATATACCTAGCTCACTATACTATACCTCAAATCCAAAAGTTGTAACCGGTTTTTCTTTTTACAGAGGGATCAAAGGAAAGGTTCAAAATAATCTGGACTGTCTCTTTGGTATCTTTGGAATCTGGATAGGAAACTGAAGAATCTGTGTGCATACATATTTAATCTCTTCCATCAGACTTTCATGGGAATGAGGAACTAAACTACAGGTTATATTAATGTTGTCCAATAACCTGTTTCATGCATTAAGGCTTAAGTGACTGAAATGAAATCATGAGCTTTTATCAATAAATACAGTATTCTTCACAACAATTTAGTAGGAATGTCTAGGGAGAGAAGACACTTTCAACATGATGAAAGACATTTTTGAAAAATTCATAGCTAATATATTCAATGGTGAAAAACTAAAAGTTTCACTAAGGTTAGGAACAAGACAAGGATGCCCACTTTTACCACTGTCCTTTAACTCTTTACTGAGAGTTCTAGCCAGAGCAATTAGGCAAGAAAAAATAAGTAAATAGCATCAGTATTCCAAAGGCAAAAGTAAATTGTCTTCATTCCCTGATGAAAGGATTCTATATTTAGAAAACTCTGAAGAATCCACAAAAACCTACTAGAACTAAGGAAAAAAATCAGCCAAGTATCAGGGTACAAAAATCAATACACAAACATTAGTTGTTTTTTTTTTTTACACTTGTAATGAACAATCCAAAAAGAACAATTAAGAAAGCAATTGCATTTACAATAGCATTTAAAGGGTAAAATGCCTAGGATTAAATTTAACTAAGGAGGTGAAAGACATATACCAGAAACTGAAAAACATTGCTAAAAGAAATTAAAGATGACTTTAAGAAATGAAAAGACATCCTATTTTCATGGTCAGTAATACTTATTATTTTTAAGATGCCAGTGCTACTTGAAGAAATCTATGGTTTCAATGTAACTCCTATCAAAGTTCCAACAGCCTTTTTTTCACAGAAATGGAGATTAATCTTCAATTTCATATGGAAACCAAAGGGGCCCCAAATTGACAAAACAGTCCTGATAAAGAACAAAGTTGGAGTACTCATACCTTCTGATTTTAAAACTACAATGCCAAGGTAGTGTGATACTGGCATAAGGATAGACACATAGACCAATGGAATAGAATTCAGAGTCCAGAAATAAACTCAAACATTTATGGTCAATGTTTTTGACAATGGTGCCTACTCTATTGAATGGGGAAAGAATATCACTTCAATACATGGTGCTGGGCAAGTGAATTTCCACACACAAAACAGTAAAGTTGGAGCCCTACTCTTCACCATAAACAACTGAAAATGGATCAACTCAAATATCAGAACTAAAATGATAAAGCTCCTAGAAAAAACATACATGTTGACTTATAACTTGACAATAGATTAGATATGATACCAAAAGCCCTAATAAAGAAAAAAATATTGAACTTCATCAATGTCAAAATCTTTTTACATTAAAAGATATTACATAGAATACTATAGAAGAAAAGGCAATCTATGGACTAGAAGAAAATACTTGCAAATCATGAATCTGATAGGGCTTAATATCTAGGATATATAAGAAGCTATAACTCAACAACACAACCCAATTAAAAATGGGTAAAGGACATGAGTAGATAATCACTCTAAGAAATATATCAATAGTCAATAAACATATGAAAGCTATTAAATGTTCTTAAGTATTAGGGAAATATAAATCAAACCCACCATGAGCTACAACAATGCACACCTGCCCTCAATGGCAAGAGTTGGTGAGGAGGTGGATAAATTGGAATGCTCATTCATTGCTGGTGGTGATATAAAATGGCGCTGCTGCTGTGGGAAACAGTCTGGCAGTCCCTCAAGACTGCCATTTTAAATATAGAATTACCATGACCCACTATTCTACTCCTAGGTATATATCCAAATGAATTGAAAATAGGTACTCAAGAGATACGTGTATGACAATGCTCACTGTAGCATTTATCACAATAAACGAAAGGTAGAAGCAAAAGAATTATGCATCAACAGATGAATAAACAAAATGTGGAAAGTAATATTATTCATGGAATATTATTCAGGAATGTAGTTCTGATACAAACTATAACACAGATTAACTTTGAAAACGATGCTAACTGAAACGACTCAGTCACAAAAGGATAAATGTATGATGACACACATATGAAATATGTGGAATAAGAAAATTAATGGAGCAAGAAAATAGATTGGGGAAGAAGAGGGAAAGGAGAACGAGGAGTTTTTAACCTAATGGGTAGAGAATTTCTGTTTCGAGTAATTTAAAACTTTTGAAAACGGATGTTGATGACAGGTGCACAACACTATGAATCTAGTATCAGTGAATTATACATTTAAAGATGACAAAAGTGGAAAATTTACTATAATTTTGGAATTTTACTATAATAATGGAAAAGACCAGAGGAATGAATGTATTTGCAGAATCATTGCAGACCAGATTAAGACATTACCAAAAGACTTTTTCTATGTACCATAGAAATTTTATCATCTGTAATATATGTGTGTTATCCTTGCAAGACAATTAGGAAAAAAAAAGAAAAATTATTTAAAATTACCTGGAGTCATTTCCATAAATAACCACATCTGTTCAGGCTTGTTATTTTGTATATGTGTCTTTGCATGTGCCCTGCAACCACAACCCCCCCCCCCCCCCCCCCGCCACATACACACACACCTATGTGAAATGAACATAATAAATGCTAGGACTCCAAATGAGTTAATGGACAGATATGTAATGACAAAATTTTTTATTTTTATGATCCATGAACAAATAACTATTATGTAGCCCTTTATAGGTTTTATTCTTAAAATTTCCTGCCTAGGGGTTTTCAGAAAATAACAGAGAGCTTCCTATAAATTCTCAATAAATTGACAACTATTTCTGCTATTTCCCATTGAGGAAAACTTCTGGAAATCTCTTCTGTGTTCTATTGTTCAACTGATTGCCATATGGACCTACAATTCCATTCCATAATTCCATATTTGTTCTCAAAAGCCATAGAGTACTTCTCCTGGCTAGAGATGTTTGGAGAGACTTTTGGTTCCCATGACCTCTCCACCCCAATCAGACTAACAATTCTAGGATTTTTGCATACTCTCTGTACCACCTTATTCTTCCTAAGGTGAAATGAGGAAAACCTTAAGAAATATAGCCTTGTTACACTCTTACTCATGATTTTAAAAATATAGAATAAATTAGTCAGAAAGAAATGGCCATATGATAGCTCTTTCCAGTGGAAACTTGTTGCATATGCAGCAGAAAGCATCATACCTACTTAGGACTTCTAGAGACTCGTCTAATTGAAGTATATGTGCTTATCTCTTTACATCCCCCATCATGTCATTCTAAAGAGACTGGTAAGCTGAGCCTTATTGTGTCATTTAAGATCCCTTCTTGAAACTCTTTGAACTGGAAAATGGAGATAAAAACCCAGGGTGCAGTATACTAGTATTAAATTTGTCACCTCTAGGTCAGAGGTATGTGTTTCTCAAAGTTGAGGAATATGCTGCTGCCATGGAGGTCTTCTTTCAGAAAAAAAATATCATTTATGGTCCCTTCAAGGAACTTGTGTTTAATTTGTTTAGGTGGTTATCCCTAGTGGTACAGTAAGGGAGTAAAGTGAGAAAGAGAACATGGAAGGATACTATGTATTAATAATCAAGTTGTCACTGTGGGGCCCTAAGATAGAACTCCCATGGAAACTCTTGGAAAAGCTTTGTAGACCAACCAAGTCCCACCATTTTCCTAAAGGCAAAAAGGTAGCTGATTATTTTTCACTTTTCTACTGACTCCCAATCCTCACTAGCTGAAGATTGTGGTTGGGACATTAAAAACCTGGCAAAAATACCTGCCATTGCTGTGATGTCATAAATATGAGCTGACCAAAGTCCTCTGGCACTGGAGAAATTTCCCAGATGCATCAAGACTCAGGGACTTGAACTGGGGAGCTACCAGAGTACTTGCAACTGTTCTAACACATCTACTGGTTAATTCAGAAGTGCCCTGTGGGGACAGAGAGTGAACTAACAAGAGGGAAGTATTTCTATATAGTCTAGACTCCAAGCTATCCTACGCAGCCACACTTAGGTCAATTTTGGAGTTCTTTCCAAATTCAAAGTTTGAAAATTTCACAAGTAATCATTATATTGGTCCCAATTATGTATGTGGCTTATGATAGCAAATATAAGGAACAAACCAAAATAATCTGGTTTGTGCATTACTTTGCTACCAAGAACCTGGAAATTATCAACTTCTAGTTGCAAATTAGTTTCCAAATGAAACTCAGGGTTGTTTCTTGGACTTTCAGATTGAGTCCCCCCTCCCCACACACAACAGCACTTGACTTGTGTACTTCCCATCTCAGGAGATTGGGGCAGACATTAATTTTATGTTCCCACTCTGTCTTGACTGTGAGTAAGAGTTCCATTTGTTGGTTTGGTCACAGAGAGCAGTGAAGCTATTTTCCTCTCTTCCTGAAACTTGACTAGCAAACATCAGCATCAACCCCAAGTAAGAGACTACCTGGCCTATTATTAGAGAGTAGTATTATATATTTTCACTTGCATAGCTGAGTTCAAAACAGAGTAAGAGAAATATTCAGCAACAAAAGTGCTTATGGTGTATCCTCCTGAGAAACTACTGGAAAAATAATCCAGTCAAATCCATCGAAGAACATGGGGATTTCTAGTTTCAGCTTCAACATGTTAAGAGCTTAGAAGTTGTCACTCTTATACTTACAGCAAGAAAAGCTGGACAAACTAAGAAATCAGTCAGTTTGTTGTATCCATCTGAAAACTAAAGTCTCAGGGACAACTGCTACTCTAATCACCTGGAGAGATAGGCAGATTCAGAGAGATATAGTAAAAGAAACCAGCAACCTTGCTCTCATGGAACAGAAACCACTGGTAGGAACACAAAATTTAATTTCAAGGAATTGCTGGAAGCTATGTATGAACTAGCATGAGAATGAAAATTCCTGGAGATTGTGATCATAAGAGTGCAGCCATATGTCTACTTGCATTACCTCCTGGAATCCCACCAACTTCAAATAGTTAGACTTAAGAAAGATTCCAGTATGGCCCTGGCAGGGGAAAGGAAAAAAGATGATTAAGAAATAAGCCCAGGACCTTCTACATCAGAAATGCCTACTATCCAGGGTAAAATACTTTAGTAGAGCCTTATCAGAGCTAGGGAAAAGATTCACCAAAAGCTTTCCTCTTTAACTAAAGGAAGAAGAAGAAGAAACATAGTCAACTGAGGTCAAGATTTCAAATGAATAGACTGGGAATGGTGAAGCCAGGAAAGAGAACAGGGGTCTGTAGGGAAAAAAGTGAACCCACTAGAAAAACACTTGTTTATGACACAGCCCCAAGACCCAGGCTCACTGAAACACTGAGATTTAATCCGAAGATTCTTTCTCTTTCCCAAACATTATCACCACGCCAGTAGGTTCTCATCATCCTAATAGCAGATTATAACAGAGAGAGCTGTAAGATACAGACTGCATTTGAAGAGTGCTTATTGAAGCAAAATGTTAAGAAGAGAGACAAACACACAGGTATAAGAAGTATTTGAAGCGTCTTCCAACTGTAGCTATAGAAAACATTAAATACAGCCCCATTCTTAATCAATTGACAAATAATTTCATGTAAGAGGCCTATTCTCCTCAGTTCCTCTTATCTGATACAACATGCCTGGTTTTCAATAAGCAATTAAGAAGAATGACAAAAAAAAAAAAAAAAAAACAAGGGGAAAAACCACAGTTTAAAGATAAAAAGTACTGGAACTAGACTCAGATGACACAGACACTGAAATGATCAGATAGGAAATTTTAAATAACTAGGATTAATATGTAAAAAAAAAAACAGTGGAAAAGTAGACAATGTGTAAGAATAAGCAGGTAATATAAACTGAGAGATGGAAACTCCAAGCAATTATCAAAAGGAAATGCTGGTAATTTGTATCTACCTCTCCCTCTCCCTCTCTCTAGATAGATAGAAAGATAGATAGATAGATAGATAGATAGATAGATAGATAGATAGAAATAGATATAGATGACAGAGATGAGATACAGATAGAGATAGATATATATCTTTATATATCTACATATCTATCTATCTATCTATCTATAGGTAGATAGATACAGAGATAGAAATAGAGATAGATAGATATATATAGTAACAAAGAAAGCCTCTGATGGGATGATCAGTACAATGGACAAAGCCAAGGAAAGAACCAACGAATTGGAAGAGAAATTATTAGAAACTTCCTAACTTCCAAAATCAAAAGGCAAGGAGAAAATAGGAATGGGAGGTAAGGCAGAACATTCAAGGACTGTAGAACAATTACAAAAGGTATAATATATATCAGGATAGCAGAAGGAAATGAGAAAGGAAATGGGACAGAAGAAATATTAAAAATAGTGAGAAAAATATTTCCAAAATTGACAGATACCAAATCACAGACCCAAGAGGATCAAAGACTAAGAAACATAAATACCAAATAAACCAAATGAAGTCAAAACAAACAAACAAAAAACAGGCATAACCTATCAATGCAGAAAACTAAAGACAAAGAAACACTTAAAAATACAGAGAAAAAGGAGGAAAACGTGGAGGAAAAAGAAGAATAAGAATTACAGCAGACTTCTCATTAGGAATCATGCATGCAAGAATACAGGGAAGGTAAATATTTATAGTATTAAAAGACAAAAATTCACTAACCTAGAATTATATATGCAGTAAAATTATCCTTAAAGATGAAGAACTAGTTTCTTAGACAAGTAAAAGGTGAAAGAATTCATCACCAGCAACCTAAAAGGAGAATTTTTAAAAAGTCACGAGTTAGAAGGAAATGATTTGGTTAGAAACTTGGATCTACATAAAGAAAAGGACATTATCAATGCAACAGAAGAATATAAAATAACATTTTATTGTTAACTGATCTATAAGATGGCTGTTTAATAATAGTCACTTATTTGGTGATTGTAGCATATTGATACATGAAATGAGCAGCTCTACGTCACATGAGAGTAGGAGGCAATGAAAATATCTGTTACAAGGCAACTGCATTGCACATAAGGTGGGATAGTGTTATTTGAAAGTGGACTTCGAAATGTATACTGGGAAATCTGGTACCGAGTACCCACCAAAAATTCGTAAAATAAGCATAATATGCTAGCAGAGTAGGTAGGTTTAAACTTACAAAATTCCCGTCAAAACTTGAGAAGGCAAAACAAAAAGTAGAAAAACAAGTAAAGAACAAACATGGTGGATATTAATGCAGCCATTTCAGTAACCACTTTAAATGTGCATGACTTCAACCCACCACTTAAAAGACAGAATTATTAGAACACAAAAATCATGACTCAGCTGTATGTTGTCTACAAGAAACCCACTTTATTAAACATAAAAATATATTTAGGTTGAATAAGGGATGAAACAGATATAACATGCTAACACTAATTAAAAGCAAATAAGAGTAACTGTACTAATGCCAGACAAAGCTCATTTCAGAACAAGGATGATTATCCGGGATAAAGAGGGATAAAGAGGGGCATAATTATAAAGGGGTCAGTTTTCCCAGAAGACCTAACAATCTTTGACATGTATATACCAAACCAAACAGAGTCAAAAGACACAATGTAACTATTAATAGTACTTAATGGAAAATTAGAAAAATCCACTATTAGGATATTTCAATATCTCTGTGGCAGGAAGTGATAGATTAAGCAGTGAAAAATCAACACAGATATACATCATCTATTGGCACAATCAACTTGATCTAACACTTTTACAATACTCTATCCAACAAGACCAGAACGCACTTTCTTCTCAAGCTCACATGTTTTATTCATTAAGGTATACTACACAGCACGCTGCAAAAAATTTTAAATGAATAGAACATATAAAAAGTATGTTCTTAGACCACAGTGGAATTGAATTAGAAATCAGTAACAGAAACACAGCTGGAAAAATTTCCAACTTCTAGAAATTGAGCAACACAGTTGTTTTGTTTTGTTTTGTTTTTTAATTTACATCCAAGTTAGTTAACATATAGTGTAATAATGATGTTAGCAATAGAATTTAGTGATTCATCACTTACATATAATATCCAGTGCTCATCCCAACAAGTGTCTTCATTAATACCCCTTACCTATTAACCCTTCTCCCCACCCAACACCAACCAGCAACCCTCAGTTTGTTCTCTGTATTTAAGAATCTCTTAAGGTTTGTCTCCCTCTCTACTTTTACATTAGTTTTGCTTTCCTTCCCTTATGTCCATCTGTTGTGTTTCTTAAATTCCACATGTAGTGAAATCTGACTTATTTCACTTGGCCTAATAGACTCTAGTTCTATCCACATTGTTGCAAATTTTAAGATTTCATTCTTCTTGATGGCTGAGTAATATTCCATTGTTTGTATGTGTACAGACATACATGCAAATGCATACACCACATCTTCTTTATCCATTCATCAGTCAATGGATGTTTGGACTCTTTCTATACTTTGGTTATTGTTGATAGCACTGTTATACATATTGGGCTACATGTGCCCCTATGAACCAGCACTCCTGTATCCTTTGGATAATTTCCTGGTAGTGCTACTGCTGGGTCATAGGGTAGATGTATTTTTAGTTTTTTTGAGGAACTTCCACACTATTTTCCAGAGTGGCTGCACCAGTTTGCATTCCCATCAACAGTAAAAAATTTTCCTCTTTTTCCACATCCTTGCCAAGATCTGTTGTTGCCTGAGTTGTTAATGTTAGCCATTCTGACAGGTGTGAGGTGGTATCTCATCATGGTTTTGATTTGTATTTGTCTGATGATGAGTCATGTCGAGCATCTTTTGTCTCTTAGCCATCTGGATGTCTTCCTTGAAAAAGTGTCTATTCATGTCTCTTGCCCATTTCTTCACTGGATTATTTGTGGGGGTGGGGGTGTTAGTTTGATAAGTTTTTCATAGATTTTGGATATTAACCCTTTATCTGATAGTCACTTGAAAATATCTTTTCCCATTCCATTGGTTGCCTTTCAGTTTTCCTGATTGTTTCCTTTGCTATACAGAAGCTTTTTATCTTGATGAGGCCCCAATAGTTCATTTTTGCTTTTTTTTTCCCCTCTCCTCTGGAGACATGTTAAGTAAGAAGTTGCTTCAGCTGAGATCAAAGAGGTTATTGTCTATTTTCTCCTCTAGGGTTTTGATGGCTTTCTCTCTTATGTAGGTCTTTATTCATTTTGAATTTATTTTTGTGTATGGTGTAAGAAAGTGGTACAGGTTCATATTTTTGCATGTCACTGTCCAGCTTTCCCAACACCATTTGCTGAAGAGACTGTCTTTTTTCCATTGGATATTGTTTCCTACTTTGTCGAAGATTGGTTGGCCGTATGTTTGTGGGTCCATTTCTGGGTTCTCTATTCTATTCCATTGTGTCAGCACCATACTGTCTTCATGATTGTAGCTTTGTAATACATCTTGAAGTCCTGGATTGTGATGTCTCCTGCTTTGGTTTTATTTTTCAGGATTGCTTTGGCTATTTGGGGTCTTTTCTGGTTCCATACAAATTTTAGGGTTGTTTGTTCTAGCTCTGTGAAGAATGCTGGTGTTATTTTGATAGGGATTGCATTGGATATGTAGATTGATTTGGGCAGTATTGACATTTTAATAACATTTCTTCTTCCAATCCATGAGCATGGAATGTTTTTTTTCCATTTTTTTGTGTATCTTGATTTCTTTTATAAGTTTTCTGTAGTTTTCAACATATAGATTTTTCACCTCTTTGGTTAGGTTTATTCCTAGGTATTTTATGGGCTTTGGTACAATTGTAAATGGGATAATTCCTTGATTTCTCATCCTTCTCCTTCATTATTGGTGTACACAAATGCAACTGGTATCTGTACATTGACTTTATATCCTGTGACTTTGCTGAATTCATGGATCAGTTCTAATAGGTTTCTGATAGAGTCTTTTGAGTTTTCCACATAGAGTATCATGTTACCTGTGAAGAGTGAAAGTTTGACTTCCTACTTGCTGATTTGGATGCCTTTTATTTGTGTTGGCTGATTGTTGAGGCCAGGACTTCCAACACTATGTTGCAGAACAATGGTGAGAGTAGACATCCCTGTCTTGTTCCTGACCTTGGGGGGAAGCTCTCAGTTTCTCCCCACTGAGGATGATATTAACTGTGGGTCTTTCATATATAGCCTTATATATGAGTTAATATCCTTCTATCCCTACTTTCTTGAGGGTTTTTATCAACAAAGAATGCTGTATTTTGTCAAGTGCTTTCTCGGCATCTACTGGGAGGATCATGTGGTTCTTGTGCTTTCTTTTATTGATGTGATGAATCACATTAATTGTTTTGAGGATATTGAACCAGCCCTGCATCCAAGGAATAAATCCCACTTGATGAGCAACAGAGTTTTAAATCATCCATGAGTTAAATAAGAAATCTCAAGTGAAATTAATATTTTGAATCCAATAAAAATGAAAATATATTTCCTAAAAATTTGGGGAGGTAAATAAAGATAGTAAAAAAAATTGTATCAATAAATATATACATTAGCAAAGAAGAAAGATTTAAAATTAATACCTAGGCTTTGATTTGGCAAACTGGGAAAGAAAAACAATCTAAAGTAAGCAGAACAATACTAATAATAAAAATTAGAGCAAGGGGTGCCTGGGTGGCTCAGTTGCTTAAGCATCTGACTTTGGCTCAGGTCATGATCTCGTGGTCGGTGAGTTCAAGCCCTGCATTGGGCTCTGGGCTGACAGCTCAGAGCCTGGAGCCTGTTTCAGATTCTGTGTCTCCCTCTCTCTCTGACTCTCCCCCATGCATGCTCTGTCTCTCTGTCTCAAAAATAAGTAAACGTTAAAAAATTAAAAAAAATTAGAGCAAGAAAACAATACAATTGATAAAAGGAAAACAAGGGAAAAATCAAGCAAATAAAACCAAAAGCTGATTTTTTGTTTCCATTAAAAATTTTTTTAAGTTTTATTTATTTGTTTTTGAGAGAGATACAGAGTGAGTGAGGGAGGGGTAGAGAGAGAGGGAGAGAGAGAGAGAATCCCAAGCAGGCTCTGCACTGCCAGCACAGAGCCTGACGTGGGGCTCGAACTCACACACCGTGGGATCATGACCTGAGCCGAAACTAAGAGTCAGACTTTTAACTGACTGAGCCACCCAGGCGCCCCCAAAAGCTGTTTCTTTGCAAACAGTGATAAAATTAATAAGCCCCTGTTATGGTCTGAATTGTGTCACCCATTCCCAAAATTCACTTGTTGGAGCATTAACTGTCAATGTGACTGCTTTTAGAGATAGGGACTTTAAGGAGTAATTATAGTTAAATGAGGTCATTTAAAAGCGGAGCCCTAATCCAATAGGAATAGGGCCTTTCTAAGAAGAGACACCAGGAGCGCATGTGCACAGAGGAAAGGCCATGTGAAGACAGCGAGAAAGTAGCCATCTGCAAGCCAAGGAGAGAAACTTCACCAGAAATCCATCCTGCTGAGGCCCTGGTCCTGAACATCCAGGCTCCCAAACTGTGAGAAAATAAATTCTGTTCTTTTAGTAGCCACCCAATCTTTGGTATTGTCTTAGCAGCACTAGCTGACTAATAGATGTCTAGCCAGGCTAACAAGGAAGAGAGAGAAGACACAAATTACCACTACTAGAAATAAAGGAACGTTATCACTACTGATCACATGGACATTAAAAAGAATAATAAATTCTCCAAATTGTATCCCCACAAATTTGATAATTTATACAAAATTGACCAACTCCTTCAAAGATTAAAACAAATACCAAAATTCATATAATGAAAAACAACTAAACTGATTAAAATATGAATACACACACACATTTTATCAAAAATTAATAACCTTCTGAAAGAAAGCATCAAACTCAGATGGTTTCACTGGTAAAATTCTATCTAACATTTATAGAAGAAATTATACAACTCTCCATCATCTCTTCCAGAAAATAGAAGAGAATGCATTTAATTCATTTTATGCATTACCCTAATACCAAAAGCAGATAAGGACATTGCACAAAAGGAAAACTACAGATCAACATCTCTCATGAATGAATATAGATGTGGAAATTATCAACAAGTTTTAGGAAATTGAATCCAACAATGTATAAAAAGAATTATACACCACAACAAAGTGGAATTTATTCCACCTATGAAGGACTAGTTGAACATTTGAAAATCAATCAATATAATCCACCAACATCATCAGGCCAAAGAAGAAAAATCATATGATCATATCAATTGATGAAGAAAAAGCACTTTACAAAATTCAGCACTCATTTATGATTAAAAACATTTAGGAAATTAATAATTTCTTAGGAAGCATCCACAATTTGACACAGCATATTCAAAACAACTTACAGCAAACATCATACATAATATTGAGGGATTGGATGCTTTTCTTCTGACACAAGGAGGAAGGCCAGAGAAGCTGCATTCACTGTTTCTATTCACTATCACACTGGAAGTCCTAGCTACTACCTAAGAAAAATAAATAAAAGTTAAAAGATTCAAAAAAGAAATGGAACTTCCCCTATTCTCAGAAGACATGATTGTACATGTAGAAGATTCCAGTAAAGCAATACACAATTTCCTGAAAGGGATAAACAAGTATACAGGGTCTCAATATGCAAGGTTATTGCACAAAACCCAATTTACTATGTAATTGGAATTTGAGCTTCTATGTCATATATATAGTACAATAACACAAATATCATATACTTAGATATAAATCTAAGGTTAATATGCAGAAAACTATAAAACACTGATAAAATAAATCAAAGAGCTACATAAATGAGGAAGTATTTCATGTCTATGAATTAAAAGTTTCAATTTTGGGGCGCCTGGGTGGCTCAGTCGGTTGAGTGTCCAACTTTGGCTCAGGTCATGATCTCACGGTCCGTGAGTTCGAGCCCCGCGTCGGGCTCTGTGCTGACAGCTCAGAGCCTGGAGCCTGCTTCAGATTCTGTGTCTCCCTCTCTCTCTCTGACCCTCCCCTGTTCATGCTCTGTCTCTCTCTGTCTCAAAAATAAATAAACATTAAAAAAAAATTTAAAAGTCTCAATTTTGTGAAGATATCAACTTTTTTCAACTTGACCTACAGATTTAACAATAGATTCAATGACTTATGGATTTCCAATAAAAATCTCAGCGAGCTAGTTTGTAGACATGGACAAACTGATTCTAGATTTTAAATATAAAAGCAAAATATCTTGAATAACCAATACACTGCTAAAGAAGAAAAAGGGAAGGAAGAGGAGGGGAAAGAAGGTGGTAGCTGCTGAAAAACTCACACGATTTAATTTCTAAATAAAATATAAAGCTACAGTCATCAAGGTGGCACTGTCTGGGTTAAAGGATAGACACATGGATGAAAGGAACATAACACAGAGACCAGAATAAGACTTACACAATTATATAGTCAACTATCTTTGACAAAATAGCAAAGGCAATTCAATGGAGAAAACAGTCTTTTTAACAAAAACTCTGAATAACTGGACATCTGTATGCCAGAACCTAGACACAATTGCCCGATTTGTAAAAACTAACTCAAAATGAATTATACCAAAATATAAAAATTCAAAATTATTACACTTCTAAAAGTGGGACACAGTTTATGTGACCTAGGGTTTAGGGCACAAGTTTTAGGTATACCATCAAAGCACAATTTATTTATGTTTTTATTTTTAATTTTTAATTTTTTTTCAAGGTTATTTATTTGAAAGAGAAAGAAAACATGAGTAGGAGAGAGGGAGAGAGACTGGGGGAGGCGGGGGCGAGAGAGAATCCTAAGCAGGCTCTGCACTATCAGTAGGGAGCTCAATGCAGGTCTCAAACTCACAAACGGTGAGATCGTGACATAAGCCAAAGTTGCTTAACTGACTGAGCCACCCAGGCATCCCAAACACAATTTATATAATAAAAATTGATCATTGGAATTATATTCAAGTTTAAAAAAAACAAAACAAACCTTCTGTTTCATGAAAGAAACTGCTAAGGGAGTAGAAAGACAAATCATTCAATGGGCGAAAATATTTGCAGAACATACCTGATTAAAGTTGTGTATCTAAAATATACAAGGAACTGTTACAACTCATCAAAACAACCAATTTAAAAATGGACAACAGGGGCACATGTTCCACTCTTGCTTTTTGCTCAGATCATAATCTCAGTGTTTGTGAGATCGAGTCCCATCTCAGGCTCTGAAGTAAGTGCAGAGCTTGCCTGGGATTCTCTTTCTCTCTCATTCTCTCCCTCTGCCCCTCCTCAACTCTGCTTCTCTGTCTCTGTCTGTCTGTCTCTCTCTCAATAAGTAAGCAGTGAAAACAATAATAAAAAATAAAATAAAAATGGGTAACAGTTCTGAATATACACCCTACAAAGCAACATACACAAATGGCAAATAAGCACATGAAAAGATGCTAATCATCATTTTCCATTAGGGAACTGCTAATTAAACAAACAAAAATAATACTCCACATTATTGGAAAGGCTAAAAAACTGGACAACATGAGTGCTGACAAAGACATAGCACAAAAGGAACTCTCTCACATGCCAGTAGCAATGCAAACTGGTACAAACCCGTTAATGACAGTTTGGCAGTTTCTTACAAAGCTAAACATAGGCTTGCCAAGTTATCCAGGAATCATACTGCTGGATGTTTATCCAACTTATCTGAAAGCTTATGTTCACACAAAACAAGCACATAAATGTTTCTAACGGCTTGATTTATATTCATTTTATTTTTTTAAGTTAATTTATTTATTTTGAGACAGAGAGAGCGAGCACATATACAAGCAAGTTGGGTAGGGGCAAAGAGAAAGGGAGAGAGAGAACCCTAATCAGAATCAGCAATGTCAGCGCAGCCCCTGTAGGGGGCTTGAACTTGCAAACCATGAGATCATGACAGGAGCTGAAACCAAGAGTATGACACTTCACTGGCTAAGCCACCCAGGGGCCCCTCTAGTCACGTTCAACTGGAAGCAACAAAAATGTCCTTCAACAGGTACATGGATAAACAAACTGTGGTACATTTATACAATAGCATATTGTTTCGAAATTTAAAAATAAAAAATCATTTAAAAATTAAAAAAAATTGTTGTGAACCTAAAAATACTCTAAAAATTAATTAAATTAAAAATTTAAAAATATAAAGTATTTTATTCCAAAAAAATCAAAAAATGAAGTATCAAGCCATGAGAAGACATGGATGAATTTTTTAAAAACTTTTTAATGTTTATTTATTTTTTGAGAAAGAGACTGACAGAGTGTGAGCAGGAGAGGGGCAGAGAGAAAGAGGAAGACACAGAATCTAAAGCAGGCTCCAGGCTCTGAGCTGTCAGCACAGAGCCCAACGCAAGGTTCGAACCCATGAACCCATGAATGTGAGATCATAACATGAACGAAGTCGGACGCTCAACCGACTGAGATACCCAGGCGCTCCAAACATGGATTACTCTTAAGTGAATATTGCTAAGTGGTTGAAGCCAGTCTGTTAAAGGTACATAATACATGATTTCAAATATATAATACTATGAAAACAGAAAATGTGTAGAGAAAGTCAAAATACTAGTGATTGCCAGGAAATTAGGGAAAAGGAATTGAATAGATGCTAACGCAGGAGATTTTTCAGGAAATCAAACTATTAATAAGTATGATACCCTACCTGTTTATGTAACACTATGCATTTGTGGAAAACAAAACATACACACCAAGAATGAACTTTAATTACTGCAAGTAAAAAAAAAAAAACAAACTTTCTTTTAGGTGATGGGGGCATATCAGCATGAAATTCATGATGTTACCAATAATCTGTCTTAGAAATGTGTGAAACAACCTCACTAAAGGGGGTGGAAGGAGAGGTGGTATTCCATGCAACCTTGAAAATGACTAAAATAAACAAGACTAAAAAGCAAAGGAACTGCTCATAAGCACTGCACTCTATGTGATAAGCTTGTTTTCTACAAGAGTACAGACAATTCTGAAACTGCTATATATGTACACTTGAACTGAAAATTCAGTAAATGAATGATGATCATGGGAGCCAGGTTTTCCCTATTGGAATGAGAGCTTATAGACAGGCAAGGGGAGAAGCCTAGAATGATTCGTGTGGTAATGGATTAAAACTGAATAATTACTATGAACTCATACTTAATATAAACCCTGAAGGGTACATAGAAAAACATTTATAAAAAATACATATATATGTATATATATGTGTGTGCATATATGTATATATATGTATATATGTATATATATGTATGCACACACACACACACACACACACACACACACACACACACACACATATATATAAAGGTAGTACACCTGCACATATTTCCTTCCTCTGTCCGCTGGGAAAACCTAGAAGGAAGGAAAGATATCGCAGCAGCAACAAGTATACCAAACATCCCAATCTTGGTTTTGAATACCATGTTCCAATTACAGGAATCAAAGGTCTCTGGAGAAAGAACTATTTCTAGGGTGGGGCAAGAAATTTACAACATGAAGTAGAGCCTTTTATAGTAGCAGAAAATATGGAAGTGCTACAAAAAACCAACCAACCAACCAAATAAACAAACAAAAAAACACCTACAATTATGGGGCTAGTTTAAGGGACACAGAATTCAAATCAAAGAGTTCAACATTTGATGACCACAGCTGGAATAATTTAAGAGACAAAAATAAAGTAATATTGGATTATAACCTTAAATATAAAAGTATTCTCTATGAGGCCATACTTATGCAAATTAATTAAAGAAATTAATAAATTGGGAGAAGGAAAAAAATCTCACATGCAGAGGTATTCCAAATAATTTATGTTGACACTCTGTTCTCATGGAAGTGGAGCACAACTCCTTTAAACCTGGTGAGAAACGCTTAATGACTTCCTTCCAAAGAATGTAGCACAGAAAGGGAGAACAAGAGGAATTTCACAAGGGATAATTCTGACAAATGCGACCCTTAGTCAATATACGCAGTCAATATGATAAGAATGACACTTTCCCTCGATAGTCTTCCTCCCAAATACCAATAACCTGAATCTAAAATTAAGAAAGAGATCAGATAATCCTAATTGGAAGAGATTCTGCATTTAATAAAACACCTGACTGTAACTCTTCAAAATTTCCTTAAAACTCCTCAAAAACTTAGAAATTGTCACAGACCAGAACAGACTAAGAGACACAATGACTAAATTTAATAGTACTCAGGATGGGATATATGATACTAGAAAGATTTTATCAGGTTAAAAAAAAAAGTAAATCGGGGCGCCTGGGTGGCGCAGTCGGTTAAGCGTCCAACTTCAGCCAGGTCAGGATCTTGCGGTCCGGGAGTTCGAGCCCCGCGTCGGGCTCTGGGCTGATGGCTCAGAGCCTGGAGCCTGTTTCCGATTCTGTGTCTCCCTCTCTCTCTGCCCCTCCCCCGTTCATGCTCTGTCTCTCTCTGTCCCAAAAATAAATAAACGTTGAAAAAAAAATTTTAAAAAAGTAAATCTTAATAGAGACTTCAGTTAATAATAATGTATCAATATGGATTCATTAATTATGATCAGTGTACAATATTAAGATTCAAATAATGGAGGATGGGGAGTGTGGAGTATATGGGAAGCTCGCAACATTTTTGTAAATTTAAAATTATGGTAAAACAGGAATTTTATTTAAAATATAGAAATAAAATGATCAAAATTATGCAAGGAACACAAAAAATTCTGCCATCAGATTGGGAACTTCAAAAAATTTTTCTTGATAAATTACAGATCAGTAAAAAAGTATTAGGAATATAGAATATTTGAACAAAACTATTAATATGGAGAATATGTAGAAGTTTGTATCCGGAGGTTGATAAATCCATGTTCTCCTCTAGGGGATACGGAATGACTAAAAATTGACCATGTACTAGTCCATGAGGCAACTGCAACATTTATCAAGGAATTAATATCGTTTATACCAAAACACTGACTATAATGTAACTATTAAATCAGTAACTATAAAAAAAGAGCACACAAATAACTCAGTCACATTAGGTATTATACTGAGAATTACACAATAATAAAAACAATGAGTAGAAGATCTGAATTCTTCCAAAGAACACTACAAATGGCCAACAAGTGCATGATAGTATGTTCAGCCTCATTAATCCTCATGGAAATGTAAATCAAAATCACATTGAAATATCACCTCCCACTTGTTAAGAGGGCTATTATCAAAAAACAAAAAAAGCAAAAAACAAGAAATAACAAGTGTTGGTGACGATGTGGAGAAAACAGAACCCTTGTGCTCTGTTGCTAACAATGTAAATTGGTGCATCCACTGTAGGAAACAGTATGAAGGTTCCTCAAAATGTTAAAAATAGGACTACCATACAATCCAGCAATTCCACTTTTAGGTATTTATCTGAAAAAATAAAAACCCTAACTCAAAAAGATATATGCAACCCCCTGTTCACTGTACCACTATTTACAGCAACCAAAATATGAAAACAATCGAATTGTCCCTCATTGGGTGAAGGGGTAAAGTGTTGTGTGTGTGTATTCATGTGTGTATGATACATACATATGTACATACATATGTACAATGGAGTATTATGCAGCAATAAAAAGTAACATTGTGCCATTTGTGACAACATGGACAGAGATTGAGGGCATTATGCTAAGTGAAATGAGTCTGACAGAGCATGACAAATACCCTATTATCTCCCTTATATGGGGGGAAGAAAGTTCACAGATGCAGAGAACAGCTTGGCGGTTGCCAGAAGTGGGGAGTGTTGGTGGGGAGAAATTGCTTGAAGGGGGTCAAATTAAGAAAAAATACTGATATGACATACCTATTTAAACTGTTACTTGAGACTCTAGAATTTGTTCTAAAATAGTCAAGTCTAAAGAGTCGAGAAAAGGAGCAGAGAAATCATGAGGCTATTTTATCACTGGAGATCAGACCAGTCGAGGTGGTACCTGTCCAGGTGATAGGCAATGGTTAAACTGAGACGTATCTAAAAAGGTAGACTTAACTTCACCTGCTGATTGACTGGGTAGGAGGTATGATAAGGTTATCAGATTAAGACTGACTTTGTTTTTTAACCTAATTTAACTGATGAATGGTGGTACCAGTTACTGGGAGGAGAAAGATCTTGGGATGAATCAGGATTGGCATGAGTTGTGACTAGAAATCAAGAGTTCTACTGTAACACATGCCAAACTTGAGATGCCTATTACGTGTCCACTGTAGATACTGATAAGCAAGTTGAATATATGAATCTCGTGCTCGTGGTCCACAGAAATGGTTGGTACTAGAACAAGCAACAGATCTTTTTGAGTCTTCTAAGCTTTCTCTTTTAAATCTATAGTGAGAAAATGGTTTTGAAAGATGAGTTTTATGACAGGAATGTCTTTTCTAAATGGCAGTCATTTCCTTTGCACACTTTTAATCTAGTTTTACTCTAAAGTAAGAAGAGTTAAGTCATTCAAGATTGGTTCTCTGCCAGCTAAATTCCCAGAAAGAGTTGGCCTTCCGTAAAACCTAATGGAGCCTGGTTATGACTCACAACTCGGACGCTAGGTTCTGACCATGTCAGGAGAAAGCCTTTTTAACTTGAAAAAGATTGCTTTAAAGGAGAAGACAGAGATATCTGTATTGCAATTTTAAGACCCATTTAACTCCTACTTTACTATCCAGTAAGAGGATAATGGTATGAGTAAAGATAAAGGCACTTATAGAAAAATGTAGTACAGATTTTCAAAGCCTCAGTTTTAGTGCTTAAAATTTTTATCTCATTTATAAATTGTTCCCACATGAACTTTATTCAGATACCCCTAAGGTACCATGTCATTTCAAGTAACCTCCAGTAGACTGTTCAGGAGTAATTTTTTTTTTTTCAAAATAACTCCAGAGGCTAAAGCTCTTTCTCCCTGGGAATGATGCCAGTTCATGAATTTGACCCATGAATTCTGGCGTCTGTCCACCCTTTATAGACATGGTCCAATCAATGTAGGAAGGCAGTGCCCTAAAGAAACCATTTTATATGGTTTGGTTCTATGAAAAAACACTACGTAACCAAATCTGCAGCCCTAAAATGATTTAGTTGAGGGACCATTTGCAAATGAGATTTGGTCTACAAAAGTGTTTTTGGCAAACCATTTAATAAATTTGTTTAGTTGCCAACAGGTAAAGATTCAACTATTTCTCACCAAGTGTGGATTGACTTTTAGTTTAAAGAGAAAAGATAGCAAAACTGGATATGTATTCCTTCATAGCAACAAAATATATTTCACAGCAATTTCTCCTTTACCTATGGCAGGAAATATTAAGTTCAGTACTATCTCTGTAATTCCCCATTAAACTCAATCAATTTACTTCTTTACACTACCCGCCTGACACTTTTAAGCATATAAATTTGTAGACCCTTGACATATACCCTCACTTATGTTTTAGTGAAGTTCTGTGCAATTTTTAGTCAAGTCCTAATGATAAATCAAAATCCTATGCTGAGTTCAATGGCGTGGTACATCCCATTGTTCTTTCAAGTTTCTAACAGGAATTTAGTCTGTACCATATTCTCATAGCCTCATTTATGTTTATCACAGGTTCTACAGTAGCTGGCAGATACTCCAGAGTACTAAGTCTTGTGGTGAATTTGTTTAGCAGTCTTGACCTATTTGGAGAATGTGTGACAAAGACTTTTCAACTATCAAAAGCAGCACTTTTTTTCCTGATAAAATTTGTTATTTGAGATGTCAGTAAAAAACAGAAACAAAACCAAAACCAAAATTAAACAAAAAAAACAAACAAAAACAAACCAAACAATAACAAAAAGGCTAAAACCAAAAACCAGCCTCCATTTCAAAAGTGAGGTTTTTATATTTACTAAATTTAATATATTTTCAGAGTCACCCTGATATTTGATCTGAATCATCTTGTTCTAGACCTTGTTATTACCAAAATATATTTATTTCTGAAATAATTATGACTCTTATCATCACCAACCCTATGAAATCTCTTGGACTTTTCATTTATATTTCCAAGAACAACAATAGCATGTATCTAATCAACCCACACTCTTTTTTACCTTGAGTCTTCCAGTTGGGAAGTCACTGTCAGAGATAAAACTTAGCTGTAGCCTAACGTTACATTTAATCTATAAGGTAGCTGGAGCACTACTTATGAGGTGCTAAATCCTGACATTAGCCCCTCAAACAGAACTTTAATTAATTACAGGGTCCTTTTTCTAGCTTACAGACACGCTCAAAAAACCACATTTTTCAAATATATCTTAAAGATTAATGTAGATATGAACAGGTTTTAAGGGTCTAACTTGTACGCTTAGCACCCCAGAAAACGTTTCCTAGATGTCATATCTAAACTTAGTGTCTTCTCCCAAAGTAACATTCATGACAGCTACTCACCTATTCCATTTTTGGTCAACCATGAAATCTTCTCCCCACCTCTGGACACTTCTTATTTTTACCTCCTCTATTCTTCATGTTGTGCTGGCTTCAGCCTTCTCCCCACCATCAGCTTTACCAGAACACTGTACTATGACAGAAGAGTGTGCTTTGTTCTGTTATCACCAGGTTTTATCCTCCTGTAATTGATACTTGGCCCAAGGGCAAACAATTTAAGTTCTGGGACTACATCAGTTGACCATGAGAATAGAACTGCTGGGATCATTACATATATAAAAGATTCACATAGAAATCAGATGGTAAGAAAAAGACCATGTTGTAAGGCAATAAAATTATGAAAAAAAAAATGACACCAATTACTAAATAAAAGAAAGTGGACCATAAAGACAAGGAAAAAACTCAATATAGGTAATTAGAAGAAGTTGGTTTACTTTTTGTAAATTTTTCTGTATTTTTGAGTTTGTAGTTTTATCCTATACGTGCCCTTCCAGTTGTAGATGGAAAAATATTTTGAGATGTTGGTACTTCTGTTTTATGTTTCTCTTTCCCTCACCTCTATTCAAGCAAATATACAACTCTGTGCACATTACTTCAAGAGAAGTACGAGTCTCAATAGGGTAGAAAGAATATAGAGCTTAGAAGTATATGTGCTTTTTCTGTTTGTTTTCTGTCACCCAAACTATTAAGAGAACTTAGTAAGTTTGTTAGAGGAGTTAAGGGGAAAGGGATATATGGGCATGAGTAAAGCATGTTAGTCATGAAAACAAAATGTGTGTTTACCAAAAAAAAAGTGAAATAAAATAAATCTACCTCTTCTATTACTCCAGGTTGTACAGATAGGGGGGCAGGGAGGGGAGAGGAAAGAGAGAGAAGTAAGCTTGTTCCTTGGTTTATAGATGGCTGTCTTCTGTGTTCATACTGTATTCTCTGTGTCTGTGTCCTAATCTTCTAAGGATATCAGTCGTATTGGTCCATTATATGATCTCATTTTAATTACCCTTTAAAGGCCCCATCTCTGAGTATAGTCACACTCCGTGGAACTGGAGGTTAGAACTTCAACATATAAATTAGAGGGTAGACAATTAAGTCCCACCCCCACCCCCCCCAAAAAAAGAAGAGGTAAGAGGTCCATGGATCTTAAGAGTAGAGGAGCATGTATACTGAAAATGGACAGTGCCACCAGGGAATTTGTAGAGTAAGAAGCAGACAGAATATAACTATATGCTATCTCTTGACAGACAACTGCATAGGTACAAAATAGCCTTCTGCCCTAAGAATGGTTTGCAATCAGTAGAAAAAGATCTGAAGGGATCTAAGCATCAGTGACATGGATTTGCTATAATAACTAGATGACAGATGTCTGAAGGCCTGATTGGTCCCCTTTCTCCCAAATCTTGACACTACAGGGGAATCCTGGACCATGACATCAACTTGAGGGACAGAACTGATGTTATAAAAATAAGTTATATTTCCCCCCAAGTAAAAGGCAGCACAGAATCAAAATTAAAGTTGTTTTTAGAAAATAAAGACAGTTGTAATACTTTTATACCTAAGTTTACGGACTAAAATTAAAACCTGCTATCATAATAGATTCATTTAATATTTTGAAGTAACTTGCATAGGCCTCTATCCTTATGATAAGAGAAGTCTGCAACAGAAAATAAAACTTACTAAAAGTTGCTGACTATGTACGGTGAAGTATATAATCAGGAGATACCCCTCTCAATCCTGTGCTGCTATGTACAGGATAGTAATTAAACTGTCCACCTATAGTGTAAGGATCACATGCACACTGAGTGTAAGGTTCTGAAGGACCTTGTAGCTAATGTTCGAGAGAAGTTCCAAGAGAATAAGGCATGCACTGGTGAGAAAAGGATTAACTGCAGACCATGTTGCCTGCTGGAAGCAGATAAGAAAAGGCAGAGATAGCTTCTGACTCTGTTTTTGGAAACATTTACTGCTTGTAGGCAAATTCTGAAATCATTAAAAACTCATTATGCACATTACTGAATTCAAACAAATTTCCACTTCTGTTGCAATGGTTAAGAATGAATTCCTGGTATGTTGAAGGCTAGAATTTGGTATAGAGTTTTGCAGAAGGGGCTGGACCCTCCACCAAACTCCAACCTTTTTGAAACCTTTCTATCCTAACATATCTTTTGTACTAGGAAGGAGGATCAGAGTGAATGAAAACCCCCTTTTCTCACTCCAATTCAACAACCTGCCAATCGCTGATAAATATAGTTATTTCCAACTTTATGGATTAAGGCCTAAGGCTCGAATGTAGTGTGAGCCAAAGAGCAGTAGTCAAATGTAAATAAAGGCTCTTTGATGCCGTGTCTCCAGATCCCACCGTTAAGAATCATAGATTATTCACCATTGTTAGGAAGATGGATTTTTGAGGACTGGGTTGTCCCAAAGCAACACAAAATTTGCAGGTGTAATAATCCAGGCCCCTTCATAGCAGCTAAGCCTCACTGGTGAAATGAACATGTTTATGTGATGCCTAGTTTAATATCCCAAAAGAATGACTCAAATCGTCACCATATCTTAGATGCTCAGCAATTTCTTGACCAGATTATACGAGATGTTTTCAGCAGCAAAAGTCTTTGGGCTAGAGAGTCCCCTTGAGGAAAGTCACTCCCTCAAGAAAGCAGAATGTGGGAGAATTAGCACTATGGACTGAGGTACAGATTCCACTGTCACTGAATGAGACAATGATCAAGATATTCATGCAATTCACCAGTATTAGACCGTACTTTAACATTCAGTAATGTTGATTTTAACACTATTAAATGGGCAATTACCTTGCAGGGCAAGTTATTGTCCTTTGGAACAAAAATTCAGAAGGTATTATTTTCTAAATGGCATTAGGCTTTACTTAAAAGGCATATTAGTAGCAGTTAAAATTGTAGTTTAAGAATACCCTTAGGCAAGGGACACCTGGGTGGCTCAGTTGGTTGTGTCCAATTCTGGATTTTGGCAGAAGTCATGATCTTATGAGTATGTGGGTTTGAACCTCATGTGGAGCTCTACACTGGCAGTAGGGAACCTGCTCACTCTCTCTCTCTGCCCCTACCTTGCACGTGCTCGCTCTCTCTCTCTCTCTCTCTCTCTCTCTCTCTCTCTCTCAAAATAAACAAGACTTAAAAAAACAAAAAAAGAATAACCTTAGACAAAGTGTGGAGAATATAACAGAAAGTAGTGCCAGAAAAAAGAAGATACATAGGCAGCCTCTGGAGAGTGTGGATCCACATGATACAGATATTCATGAAGCCTGTGACTCTGTCTCTGATACCATCATAGCATTAGTCTTGGACCTTTTCTCCTTGAGGAAGAGAGTGCATTTCAGTGGTAGGTAGGTCTTGTTGAGAAAGGATATATACGGTTTTTGTTTTGTTTTGTTTTGTTTTGTTTTGTTTTGGTGAGGCAGATATGCATACATGGACAGAACAAAGGAGCATCAATGTTTAGCTGGCTTATGTGTCTTCAAAGGGAATCATCACTTGCCTGCTTCCCCTGATGCTTAAACAAATATATTCTTCATATAACTGAGTCTCCCCCAGGCTACAGTTGATCTGTCTACAGGTTGGGTACGTGAACTATGGACAGTCAACTTACTACGTTGCTGTGTGACTTCTTTGTGTAAATTTTGCAAACATGAGGTCAGTTAGCCAGATTCTTTCTTCTGACTTTGGACTTGTGTTACTAAGAACTTATCAGTAGCAGAAAACTGAGATAAGATTATGATGTAGAAAGGGTACCAGAAAAAACAACAACCACCACCACAACAAAAACTGAATGCAGCTATAGAAAGCTATGTGAAGCCAAATACAAGAGAGCACAATATGGGTGTTAATACAGAGTACCAATTGGTATAAAGAGGATAATGTAGCAGAGACACTGGAGAGACTAGGCCACACAATCGCTGAGTTACTCGGGTCTCCAGTGCTATTTCTGGTCCACGTGTTTCACTTGGAATAACTACTTTCCCCTGTCTCCACCCATCTTTCTTGAGGTAGTTTTTATTCTCCATGCTTCTGATCTACTCTAAAACCAAAAGCATAGTTAATAATCTGGTTTTTTCCTCATGTAACAATGAGAAATGCATTTAGTATGTATGTATACAGTATATAGTCAATGTATAGAGTAAATTTATCTTCATGTCAATATATACCTATTTACTACTCATTCAATGTTGGCTTCTCATCCAAACTTGATGTTGAAAATATTTCTAATTTAAATTTGTGGAGCTGAGAGAAAATTGTCTATATCGAACAGTAAAATTATACACTGAGTGAAAGTGTAATATTTAAAAGGAAACAACAGATGAGGAGTCCAATGATCAAAAGGAGTATATTATAGAAGAGATGATCTGGAAAGTACTTATGGACTCAAGTCTTTACTGTTGAGCAACATTACAATAAATCAAACAAGTTTTCACAGAGATGCAAATGTAACCCTCTACTTAGCACTATGATTTCATGAGACAGACCCATGGGTCAAATTCCATTGTGAGAGATGTCATATTTCAATAAAACACATCAATCAGAAAGTCTGAGGGTGGAGTCTATATATAATAAAAATATCAGTGCTGTGCTAACAGAGATGAATCTAGTATTTTGTGGAAATACTTATGTTAGAATAGAAAGAAAATAGGAGTATAGCTTTAGATGATATAGAACATGATATAGAACATGATATAGAACACTTCACCAGATGAAACGTATGGATGATTATCTCCTAATTAGTATAACAAAATCTCAATAGATGGCATATCGACATTACATTAGTATTCAACTTCTAAACACAATTATTAAGTTAGGTAATATTATGATTAGAGTTATATTAGCAAAAGTAAAACAGGTGTATATTTTTTAAACTGCCATTGATTACAACTTTTTTTTTTGGTAACATTTATTCATTTTTTGAGAGACAAAGACAGCATGAGGAGGAGCAGAGAGGGAGATACAGAATCCAAAGCAGGCTCCAGGCTCTGAGCTGCCAGCACAGAGGCCGATGTAGGGCTCAAACCCATGAACCAGGAGATCATGACCTAAGCTGAGGTCGGATGCTTAACCGACTGAGCCACCCAGGTGCCCTCATGACAACTTACTTTCTAAGATATAGTTAGCAGTGAGAAAACCTGTAAATCTCAATTTTTAATAAAATTGAGAAAAATTTCTTGGTAAATTAGAAAATAGAATGCTGATCATAATCATGAAATTTTAATCATATAAGTTAGTAAAGGATCTGTGAGCTTGATAGGGTATTTCACCTCCACTGTAGGAAAGCAGATTTAATATAGCATTTGTGATTGTAAAGGTGTAATACACAAAAGTCCTCTGGGGAGTCTCAAAAATAGATTTCTAGGACGACATTTAAAAAGAGCATTAGGGAAATAAATGAGAAATAAACAAAATGAAAAAAAAATAATAGGCAATTCCCTGAACTTAAAAGTATATGATGGTTTTTTTTTAATGTACATATCGTCAAAGGAGAATCAAAGACCAAGAAGGAGTCTTTAGAGTATGTTCTATGGGAAAAAAAGCTGAAATAATCTAAGGACAGTAACACAGTGCTTTTTAAAAAAGCAGTGTCCAGGAGCACCTCCTGGTTGGCTCAGTCAGTGAAGCATTTGACTCCTGATTTTGGCTTAAGTCATGATCTCCTGGTTCAGGAGTTCCAGCCCCACATCAGTCTCTGTGCTGACAGTGTAGAGCCTGCTTGGGATATTCTCTCTCTCTCTCTCTCTCTCTCCCTCTCTCTCTCTCTCTCTGTCTCCTCCCTCCCCCCCCCCGCCCTTCTCCTGCTTGTGCTCTCTCAAAATAAGTAAACCTTAAAAAATGAATTAATTGATTAAAAAGCAGTGTCCAAGGCAAAAGGACAAATAAGGGTAAGAATCACTTCTTGTGATGAGATCTGGATAACCAGTGGCAGAATGAAAAAAGAATTACCCAATACTGTTTCTGAGAGAATTTCAAAATTACAAAGGGTAGAACAAGCATGTTTCAGGAGCAATTCAACCCATGAGAAATAAATACATACTATGAAATTTCCAAACTGACTGCAGATTCAGATGGGCCACATCCTAGACAGAATATACCCTTATGAAAGTTAAACTACTGTCAGCCATTCTTAAAAAAAAAAAAAAAAAAAAATTACAGAAAACAAGAATGTTTGAAAATTGGGAGTAGAAGAAGGTTGACTTTCTTTCCAAAGTGAATAAAAAAAATTGATCCTCAATACACTAAAATAACATCTTGCTGTCAATCCCTACAAATATTTTCATGGGGCTGGAAAAGTGCATGGCTGAGCAGAAAGAGACGCAACAGGACAGACGCAAAGTAGGCCCTGGAGAGAGAACGCCTGCCCTCAAGAACTCGCTACTCCAAACACTATCTGCCCTGGAATTGAACTCTCATTTTAACTTTACCTTTTAAATCTAACTCCTCGTGCCCAAGTTTTCTCATCTGTAAAATGAGGAAAATAACTGCAGAAGTCTTAGATTTGTGGAAAACACGAAGTAAAATAATCTAGCTAAGGTGGCTAGAACAATGCTTTGTATGCAATAAAACATTCGACAATTGAGCCATGACTACAACTCCTGTTACTATCACCATCATTACTACCACCAGTAATGCTACTGCTATGGTTCTCTGAAGTATTACATGTTTGGTATTAAACTGGTTTTTAAAGTAATATGCACATTCAACATCCCTATCTGGATTCAAACAAAAGCTGAAACATGTTGTATTAGGTATCGCCGCAATGAATAGGACGTTGGATTCTGTGATTTCTATGACCCTCCCAGTGATTAGTAAAATTGGTATATTTTTAATGGCTTATTAGTAAATGTATAAATGACTCTGAAACGGATAAACGCAATGGCTGTATCTTTAATGAACTAAAGAAAATATGATGCACTCATGCTTGGAAGGGTCAAATGTGATGTATTCGGGCAGAAATTAGTGGCATCTGTTTGCCGTTCAGAATTTCACAAGTACTGAATATTACCACGTATGTGACACATTAAATGAATGTGCAATGCTCACTGGTTACAGTGATGAGAACTGTTATATGCCGAATTTCTCCCTCTGTTAAGCCACAAAATATAGTTGATGATCAGTTGATCATTAAGATCCTCTTAATGAGCTTTTCAAATTTTGCAGGAGATTGAAACCAATACTGTATAGTTGATTTCCTATTTTATATACATGAAGGATGAGCAAGCTTTACACGTAAGAGTGATTTGCAGTGGATAAAAGTGCATGTGTGAATATTATTCAAAACACAAAATGCTGCATTTTTTTATTAAAAACAAGATGTTACAGAAGCTTTTCAGCTATGACTTGAACAAAACCTTTTTAATGGCACTTTGTGATGTTCCTGGAGCACAAGGAATCTAGGATGGTAAAATTCAGTAACACCAAAACTCATCAAGAATTCCAACACAAACAGAACATAAGCAGAATAATTGCTGTGGAGAATGAAATGGACCTGATTTGGTTTCTTCGATCTCTCTAAAATTTTGGGTGGAGCATTAATATATTAAATATATTTTCAAGGAATATTGAAAAGTAGCTCTTCACAAAGAAGGGTGATCCTCAGGGGCAGGTGGCTGGCTCAGGTGTTTGAGAGTCTGACTCTTGATTTTGGCTCTGGCCATGACCCCAGGGTTGTGGGACGGAGTCCCAAGTCAGGCTCTGTGTTGAGTGTGGAGCCTGTTAAGATTCTCTCTCTCCCTCTGCCACTCTGCCCTGCTGGCACTCTCTCCAAATCTAAAATAAATTATAATAAAAAAAAAGTCATCTTCTTTTTTTAAAGTGGAAGCATTAGTATGCTTGGAAACATTCTCTTCTTAGAAATAATCTATAGGCAAGCGGGAAAACCGGAAGTAGATATAAAAACCTCACCTTTGAAGAAACCACATCGTTAGTCCCAAACCAAAATATTCATAGGCTGCCAGATACACGGAAAATCAAATGAGCAGGGAAATGTTAGTCAAGGATGACTGCAGCTGATTTCAGACACAGATGGCTGCATGCGATTCCCCCAAGTGGAATATCCTGAGGGCCCAAACAAGCATAGTGTGCACGGGCTGTGGCAAATGTTTCCCTGGACTCTTCTGGGTATAACGAGTACAGGGGAGGTGGTGCTGAATGAGTAACACCAAGCCACAGTCTTTTTAGAATGCAGCACATCAGCAAGGTCATTTTTAGTTGGTAAACAATGAGCAGCCCTACAAACGCTAATCTCATTTAGGTGAAAGAAACGAGGATTAAAAATGACTCTCTTACAGGGGCTCCTGGCTAGCTCAGTCGGTAGAGCAAATGACTCTTGGTCTTTGGTTTGTGCGTTTGAGCCCCTTGTTGGGGCTACAAGTTACTTGAAAACAAAAATGACTCTTGTGTACAAATATACATACACCTATGTTTTACAGGAATAGTGTGGAGTACAAACCAGTGTTAATTGTTGCCAGCTATATTAGTAAGAATGCACTGTTCAATGACAGCATACTGAAAAAACAAATCTACAAAGATGATATTATCTGAGCCAAGGCTCAGAGAAGAAAAAAAAAAAAAACAAATAAAGAACACTTATCAGAAAAAAATATTGGCAGGGAGCCTGGGTGGCTCATTCAGCTAAGCATCTGACTTTGGCTCAGGTCATGATCTCATGGTTCAAGGGTTGGAGTTAACAGATCAGAGCCTGGAGCCCACTTCAGATTCTCTGCCTCCCTCTCTTTCTCTCTGCCCCTCCACCTCTCTCTTTCTATTCTCTCTTTCTCAAAAATAAACACTTTTTTTAAAAAGGAAAAGAAAATTATTGCCACTGAGCAAATTCCAAGTGTATACAAACATGCCACCACGAACAAAGTAGTTACGGAAAGAATATTAAGAATGAATGGAAATATTTAAGCCTTTTGCCACCTTTTAAAAGTCAGGTTGTTTTTGTTTTTTGTTCTTGGGTATAGGAATTCTTTATATATTTTGGATATTAACCCCTTGTCAGATGATGATTTGCAAATATTTTCTCCCATGCTGTAACTTGCCTTTTTACTCTGTTGATTATGTTCCGTGATGCATGAAAGTTTTTAATCCTCATGAAATCTTTTTTCTTTTTATGCTTATATATCTTGTATCACATCCAAGAAATCATTGTCAAATCCAATGTTGTAAACATTTCACCCTGTATTTCCTTATAAAAACTTTATACTGTTAGTTCTTTGGATCTTTGATCCATGTGAAATCATTTTTGTATAGAAGGGTTTAACTTTATTTTAGTGCATGTGGATATCCATTTATGGATATCCATGTTGAACATTTGTTGAAGAGACTGTCCTTTCTCTGCTGAATGGTCTTCAGACTCTTGTTGAAAATAATTTGGCCACATATATTAGGGTTCATTTCTGGGCTATTCTATTCATTAATCTTGTCTTTATGCCAATATCACACTCTTTTGACTACTGTAGCTTTGTAATTGGTTTTGAAAATAGGAAATGTGAGAACTCCAAATGTGTTCTTCTTTTTCCAATTATTTTGGCTATTGGGGTTCTTTCAGATTCTATATGCATATTATGATGGATTTTTCTAGCTTTGCAAAAAACACCATTGGGATTTTGATACAGTTTGTATTTTGAATCTATAGATTGCTTTGGGTAATGCTAACATCTTAATAATATTAAGTCATTCAATCCATGTACACAGGATGCGTTTTGATTTATTTGTCTAATTTCTTTCAGTAACATTGTATAGTTTTCATTGTATAAGTGTTTCACCTCTTTGGTTACATTTATTCCTATTTTACTTTTTAATTGATGCTATCATAAACAGGGTTGTTCTCTTAATTTCCTCTTGGATAACTCATTATTAGTGTATAGAAACAACACAAAGTTTTGTTTAGTTATTTTGTATTCTGCAATTGTGCCAAATTATTAGTCCAAACATGGTTTTGTTTTTGGGGGAGGGTTTTGTATAATCTTTATGGTATTACACATATAAAATCATGTACTCTGATAAAAGAGGTCATTTTACTTCTTACTTTCCTGTTTAAACATCTTTTGTGTCTTACTCATGCCTAATTTTTCTGGATACAAGTTCTAATATTATGATGAATGCAAGTAGTAAAAGTAGACCTTCATTAGGGCATCTGGGTGGCTCAATCAGTTAAGTGTCTGATGTTGGCTCAGGTCACAATGTCATGGTTTGTGAATTCAAGTCCTGCATTGGCCTCTGTGCTGACAGGTCAAAGCCTGGAGCTTGCTTCGGATTCTGTAACTCCCTCTCTTTCTGCCTCTTCCCTGCTCATGCTCTTTCTCACTCAAAAATAAAAAAACATTAAAAAATTTTAAAAGTAAACATTCATGTATTGTTCCTGATATTTCAATATCTGAAAAAATATTTTATATAGAATAATCTCAAGCGAAATATAATGATCTGAATCTAGGACAAAAAACAAAATTGAAATGGAATAGAGGCAGTTTTTGTACAAGCAAAGAAGTCATTACTCCAAAAGGACATAGGTCTCTAAGCTAAAGGACTACAATAAACAAATTACAAACAGTATTAACATCAGCACCTTAAGTTTTACTAGAATATGTTTTCTAATTTTTCCTGCAGGATTTTGATGGTTTCCTGCCTTACATTTAAGTACTTCATCCATTTTGAATTTATTTTTGTGTATGGTGTCAGAAAAAGTGGTCTATTTTCATTCTTCTGCATGGTGCTGTCCACAGAGAAAACCATCAAAATCCTACAGGAGAAAACACGTGGCAACCTCTTTGACCTCAGCCATAGAAACGTCTCATTAGACATGTCTCTGGAGCCAAGGGAAACTAAAGCAAAGATGAACAATGATACCTCATCAAGATAAAAAGCTTCTGGACACCAAAGGAAATAATCAACAAAATTAAAAGGCAACCAATGGAATGGGAAAAGATATTTCCAAATGACATATGGGATTAAGGGTATCTAGAATTTATGAAGAACTTATCAAACTCAACACCCCAAAAAGAAAATAATCCAGTGAAGAAATAGTCAAGAGACATGAATACTTTTCCAAAGAAGACATTCCTACGGCTAACGGATACATGAAAAAATGCTCAACATCACTCATCATCAGGGAAATACAAATCAAAATCATGATGAGATACCACCTCACACCTGTCAGAATGGCTAACATTAACAATTCAGGCAACAAAAGATGGTGGCAAGGATGTAGAGAAAAAGGATCTCTTTTGCCCTGTTGGTGGGAATGAAGACTGGTGCATGCATTCTGGAAAGCAGTAGAGAGGTTTCTCCAAAATTAAAAATAGAACTACCCAACAACACAACAAGTGCACTAGGAAGTATTTGTGCAAATGATACAAAAATGCTGAAGGGGAACGTGCACCCCCATGTTTATAGCAGTACTATCAAAAATAGCCAAATTATGGAAAGAGCCTAAACATCCATCGACTGACAAATGGATAAAGAAGATGTGGTATGTGTGTTTATGTATGTGTGTGTGTGTGTGTCTGTATACACACACACACGTTTATACATATGTATACATATATACATGTATGTATATATGTATACATATACACATATATTTATGTGTATATATTTATTTTTATATATGTGTATATATGTATATAAATAGATATATACTTATATGTGTGTGTATTGGAGTATTACGTGGCCATCAAAAATAATGCAATCTTGCCATTTGCAACAATGTGAATGGTCCCGGAATGTATTATTCTAAGCAAAATAACTCAGAGGAAGATAAATATCATATGTTTTCACTCATATGTGGAATTTAAGAAACAAAACAAATGAACATAGTAGAAGGGAAGTAAAAATAAGATAAAAACAGGGAGGGAGGCAAACCATAAGAAACTCTCAAATACAGAGAACTGAAAGTTGCTGGAGGGAAGGTGGGTGGGTGGGTGGGTGGGGGGATGGGCTAAAAGTTTGACGGGCATTAAGGAGGGTACTTGTTGGGATGAACACTGGTGTTACACATAAGCAATGATTCACTGAGTTCTAATTCTTAAACCAATACTACATGGTATGTTAACTAACTTGAATTTAAATAAATAAATTTTTAAAAAACCATACATTTTTCTAAATATCTACCTTCCTCTTTTTTTTCCACATAATGCTGGGTTAGAGGTCATATTTGTTTTTGTTATCATTAACTTTTAAATAGTGATAAGTGTAATTAAGACATACTTCGGTAAAATGTGCCCCCTTCCCCAGCTACACAATGTACACATAGTGCATTTGCTGAACCACTCCTGTATATATTAAAATTCATCTTACTTCCTTGGGGACAGGGTCATTTTTTAGGGAGACCTTTTCTTTTGCTTCTATCAAAAGCCCCATGACTCTGGCTAGATAATACACCAACTGGTGGTAGATCACATGAAACAATCTTAAAATGTACACCTAATCATTGTTATCAATGTGTTTTACATTTTCCCAAACTTTAATGCATTTCTGTGTTCATGCATACATATATAATGCTTCAGCATCACCAATGACATATGTCTCAGGATAAATATGAGCAATTTTAGTTTGAAAGGTCATTATGAAAAACCTCTTTGAGGAAGTGTTCAAATTTAAAGCTGATATGATTAAATTTCTACAATTGAATGAAAATTAAATCTCGACTCAGCAAAGAATGTTGAAAATAATGATTTGACTTAGCATAATATAAGTGCCAGCTGACCTTATTAACACACTTGAAAGCAATACTTTATTATTCTCAGGAGGATGCCTGTGTTGCAAGAATATTTCATTGGCCAAAGACTATTTCACAGTATTGTGTTCTTTCTCTATTGGAATAGTTGGAGAGGTCCGTTGTTCACATCATGTGGTTATCTGAAGGAAAAGAAAAACTTGCTGATTTGTTATTTATTTAGGGAGTCCTTGCCAGCACAAAATAATTTTAGATAGTATTTTCTCAGCTGATTTAGGCAATTGAATACCTCCCTTAAACTTTCATAAAATTCCAATGGAGTCTATCTACTCTTAAAAGAACCTAAAAGGTAAATTTTTCTCATTAAAAAATACAACATCTTACCTACAAGCAAATGCTACTTTCAGTGAAATTTAATTCATACCTATTTGTTAAGCAAGAATAATCCTTTAGACATTGGACAATCTGATACAGAGATAATATTAATTGGGCAATAAAAGTCCTCAATGTCAATAGTAGGGAGATTAAATAAAGCACACAAAAGAAAATATTAAAAAGATAAAATTAATATTGTAAGAGAGGAACAAAAGTGCCCTTTCACCAAAATATCTTAGAACAAAGATGCATTACTGAGGCATTTTTATAAGGCAAAATTCATCTCCAGAGAAGACACTGGGCTTTGTGGTCAATACTATACCTACCGGACAGTAAGAATAAATGCAACCATGTAGATAAAATCTTGGTCAATAGTCAATCACTTTATAAAGATGATCATTTATGATTATGGTTATGATTATTATAATAATATTCCCTTAATCGATACATCATATACCTCTCTTAAATACATCAAGAAAATAAAAGGCAGCATTTTTCAATTTCTTAATGACCCATATAATTTTTTAAAAATAAAATGACAGTAATAATCAGAACTTTCCTTTCCTATCTGCTGAGTGCAAGTCAATGGCATTTGTCCTGACCCAAAGAAAGGAACACTGGGAGATGTTACATCAACATCTTCCCCAACATTATAACCTCCAAAATAATTTTTAAGGTTCCTTTTTTTTTTCCATTTTAATTCCTCAAAATGAGTACCTTTGTAATAAGACAGGTTTTAAAAAGTCTTGTTGGAAAAGTAAAATAGCATGAATTCTTTTTCATGTCATGGGACAGGATGGTTAATAGCGAGAAACGCATTAAATGCAAAGATTAGTGTGATCAGAGAAAAGTCCATCATAAGAACAGGGCCTAGTATCAGTTTGGCACCCTTAAGAGGCCTGAAGAATCAAAACACCATTGTTGGATGCTTTTGTAGGATAATAAAGACATTTCGCTAATAAATCAACTTAAATGTACACATGGTCATGCATAATTAGCTCAGCATGAGGTACCTTGATAGTCTATACCTTTACTTTGTATTAATATGCTGAATGCTTAAGATTAACATTTGATGTCATGTCCACATTTTCAGATCTATAAAATGCTATTCTTTCTCAACATGTGAAGTCCCTGGATTATCCTTTTACTATTCCTTACAGAAGTCAAAATATTTTTCCGCTTAATCTTTTTTCCAAACGTGGCTTTTATAGCTTTTTTTCTCCCTCATAGTCAATGACCAGAATCATATCCTGCAGTCTATACTGAGCTAGTTTCCCTAAGTACTGAAAAGAAATACAAAAAAAGGAATGAAATTTTGATATACGCTTTGCACCCTGTAATATTCCATTGTCTATGGTAACGGAGTGAACTATGTAAAGAAAAATAACAATAACAAAGTAAGGCATCAATTAATTAGGGATTTATACTCTTGATCTTCCCATGCATTAGAGGTACAGTGTGGAATGAATGCTTTTATTTTCTCAAAATGAGTGAAAGAGCATTAACATAACCATCACAAGCTTGACTTTTACAACTGTTAGGGTAAAACTCCTAAACTTAGCCTTTAAGTAACCTATTGCCTCAGGGGAAGATGGTGGAGCAGGAGGATCCTAGTCCTGTGGATACACAGAGGTAGCAGCTCAGAGTAAGTAACTCAAAAATGACCTGAGGACTGGAGCAACAGACTCTCCACAGCTAAATGTAGTAAAAAGGCCACACAGAAAAGGGTAGGAAGCACAGACACATGGTCAAGAGCCTCCAGACTTTCTGCAGGACAAAGAGACTATGCAGGCATCGACAGGGAGAGAGTAGACCCCACACTAGGCACCCACAGGCACAGGGGACCAACACTGGGAAGACAGATTCCCACAACATTTGGCTTTGAAAGCCAGAGGGGCCTGACTTAAAACGTTCTTACCATCAGTGGGGCTTAACACTTGGAACTTTAAAAATCAGCATGCTCACCTCTGGGAGAGCCAAAGGGCAGGGAGATATGACACTAAGTCCCTTCCCTGAAAGATAAAGCACAACCAACAACGTTGCTGAGATATAGCATAGAAGCAACAATGAAAAAGACCTACAGTATATGGGAAGGAAATTTGTTTGCTAATCTCAGAGCACATACTGGAGGGGAAGGTATTTTGGGGGGACTTCTCCAAGAACAAAAGAGCTGATGGGCAGTTTCCTTCCCCCACTGATAGCCTAGATACAGGGACAACTGCAGGAATCAGCCCAGCATGAATACTCCATGTAACTTGCTAATAGCATACCCCCAACCCCATGTTCTTCTGGGGACTCACCCCCTCCAATACTCCCTTGGCTGGAATACACAGCAAATCAGTATCACAAGCTGGCAGTGTGCAAGCAGACCTGACATGGACCAGCACCAAAGTGACTCCTGACCTGAGGAGAGGGGAAGAAAACCATAATTACCACTTCCACTGCAGCCGCAGCAGTGGGAGAGGGGAAGACATCTAGTACAACTGAAGGACTTTCCCACCAACTAAAGCTTCTCAGGGGACAACACAGGGAGAGCACCCTCCAGTTCAGTGCCAGTGAAGCTCTGGGAAATGCCCATCTAACCTGAATCAATCCCAAGGCAGCCCCACTGCCCACTAATAACATAGGGACCAAACTCTGTCCACAACAGGCAAAGAGAGACATTTCAGATGACTGAAGGCAAACACAGCTCAGCCACAACAGTAGGGTGCATGTCACAAACACAGGAGGTGACCCTGAAGCACCAAGTTGTGGTGAACAAAGAATATTGCACTACAGTATTTATAGGGCAACTGTGTTCAAGACCAGCAGATATAGTCGACTTTCCTAAAACAAAATAAAACAAAACAAAACAAAACAAACAAAAAAAAACAGACAATGAGTTAGTGAGACAAAATCAGGAGACAAATGAGTATATCCCAAATGAAAGCACAGGACAAAATCCCAAGAGACGTGAACAAAATGAAAGTAAGTAATGTACCTCAGAATTTAAAATAATGGTTACAGTGATTTTCACTGGACTTGACAAAGAGTAGAGGACCTCAACAAAAAGATACAAAACCTAAAAAGAAGAAGTCAGAGTTGAAGAACTCATAAACTGAAATTAAAAATACACTAAATGGAATAAATAGTAGATGAGAGGAAGCAGAAGAATGGTTCAGCAACCTGAAGGATACAGTAATGGAATGCAATCAAACTGAAAAGGATACAGAAAAAAATAATAGAATGTTAAAATAGATTAAGAGACCTCAGCAACACCATCAAGCATAATAACGTTCACATTATAGGGAAGGAGAAGAGAGAAGAAAGGAGAGAGACAATTTATTGACACTATACACCTAAAATGTGCTGGGGAGAGGAGTAAAAAAATTACTGATTTATAATAGTTTTTTAATGTTTATTTATTATTTTTAGAGAAAGAGATGGGGGGAAGGGCAGAGAGAGGGAGCGAGAAAATCCTAAGCATGTTCTGTGCTGTCAGCACAGAGCCCAATGTGGAGCTCAATATCACTAACTGTGAAATCATGACCTGAGCTGAAATCAAGAGTCTAATACTGAACTGATTGGGTCACCCAGGTGCCCCCCCCCCAATTTAGTGGTTTTAGAATGAATTCACACTTAATCAACCATCAACTTAAATTAGATTGCTATATCCATAAAATGTTATATACAATCCCAGTGATAACCACAAATATAAAACTAGTATTAGATATGCAAAAAATAAAAAAGAAAATAATCCAAGTGTATCACTAGGAAATCCAACAAACTAAGAAAATAGAGCAACAGAAGAAAGGAACTACTAAAACAACCATAAAACAAGTAACAAAATGGCAGTAAGTACATACCTATCAACAATTTCTTTGAAAATAAATGGACTAACCACTGAAATCAAAAGACATAGGATGACAGAATAGATTAAAAACAACAACCACAAAAAACTATCTACATGCTGCCTATAAGAGACTCATTATAGACCTAAAGGCACATGAATGCTAAAAAGTGAATAAATGAAAAAGCATTGATCATTCAAAATGAAGTGAAAAGAAAGCCAGAGTAGCATTACTTGTAGTAGACAAAATAGACTTTACAACACAGATTGTAACAAGAAACAAAGAATGATACTACATAATCATAAAGGAAATAATTCAACAAAAATATACTACAACTGTAAATATTTATGAACCCAACATGGCAGCATCCAAATACACAAAGTAGCTAATTATAATCAAAAAGGAATTAATCACTAGTAATACATTAATAGCAAGGGACTTTAATAGCCCACTCACATCAATGAATACATCATCCAAACAGAAAATCAACAAGGAAACAGAGACTTTAAATGACACATTAGACTAGATGGATCTAAAAGATATAATCTAAAAGAGCAGAATACACATTCTTCTCAAGTGCATAGAATATTCTCCAGAATAGCTCACATGTTAGGCCACAAAACAAGTCTCAACAAATGAAACCAGAAATCAACGACAAAAAACATTCTAGAAAGAATGCACATACATAGTGATTAATTAACATGCTACTCAACAATAAATGGGTCAACCAAGAAATCAAAAAGGAAATTAAAAAAATGGAAACACAATGAAAATGAAAACACAATGGTTCAATGTTGTCAGGATGCAGCAAAAGCTGTTCCAAGAGAGAAGTTTATAGCAATACAGGTCTACCTCAAGAAGCAAGAAAAATCTCAAATAAACAACTTAACCTTACAACTAAAGGAGCTAGAAAAGGATGACCAAACAATGCCTAAACCCAGAAGAATGAAGGAAATAATAGGTATTAGAACTGAATTAAATGAAATAAAATCTAAAAATAAGTAAATGAAACAGATCAATGAAATCTGGAGGTGGTTCTTTAAAAAATAAATCAACAAAATTGACAAACTTCAGCCAAACTCATGATAAAATGAAGAGAAAGGATTCAAATACACAATATCAGAAGAAGAGATATAACAACCAACACTACAGAAATACAAAGGATTAGAAGAGAATATTATGAAAAAATATATGCCAATAAATTGGACAACCTGGAAGAAATGGATAAATTCCTGGAAATATATAAACTTCCAAAACTGAATCAGGAAGAAATAGAAAATTTAAACAAACTACTAAGAATGAAATTTTATCAGTAATCAAAAATACCCAAAACTAGATGGCTTCACAGGTGAATTCTCCCAAATATTTAAAGAAGAGTTAATATTTATTCTTTTCAAACAATTCCAAAAAATAGAGGAGGAAGGAGAGCTTCCCATTTCATCTAAAGAGACCAGCATTACTGTGATGCCCAACCAGATAAAGACACTACAAAAATCGAGAACTGTAAGTTAATATCTGATGAACATAGATGCAAAAATCCTCAACAAAAAATAAGCAAACTGAATCTAACAATACATTAAAAAATATATCATTTGCCATGATTATATGGAATTTACTCCAGTTAAGAAAAGGTAGTTTGACATTCACAAATCAATGAGAAATGTCATATTAACAAGAGGGAGGATAAAAATAATACTATCATCTCACTAGATGCAAGAAAAAAAAAGGATTTGACAACATACAACATCCATTCATGACAAAAACTCTGAGCAATGTAGGGTTAGAGGGAGCCTACCTCAATATAATAATGGCCATATATGAAAAACCTACTGCTAACATCATAATCAATGGAGAAAGACTGAGAGATTTTCCTCTAAGATCAGAAAAAAGACACAGATGTCCACTCTCTCCACTTTTATTCAACACGTATAGAAGTCCTACCTGCAGCAGTCAGACACCAAAAAGAAACAGACATCCAAATTGGTAAGGAAGAAAAAACTTCACTATTTGCTGATGACATAATACTATATATATATATATATATATATATATATATATATATATATATATATACATACATATATATATACATATATATATGTATAAAACTCTAAAAACTCCACCAAAAAACTACTAGATCTGATAAATGAATTCAGCAAGGTTGCAGGATACAAAATCAATATACAGAAATCCATTGCATTTTTGTATACTAATCATGAAGTAGCAGAAAGTGAAATTATGAAAACGACCCAGTTACAAGTGCACCTAAAACAATAAAATACCTAAAAATAAATTTATTCAAAGAGGTGCAAGACCCGTACTCTTAAAATGATAACGCTGATGAAAACAATTCAAAATCACACAAACAAATGGCAAGATATCCCATGCTCATGGATTGGGAAAACAAATAATGCTAAAACAGCCATGCTACCTAAAGCAATCTACAGATTTAATACCATCCCCATCAAATACCAAAAGTATTTCTCACAGAACTAGAACAATTAATCCTCAAGTATGTATGGAACCACAAAATACCTGAATAACCAAAGCAATCTTGAAAAAGAAAAAAAAAAATGGAAGTATCACAATCCCAGACTTCAAGATATACTACAAACATACAGTGATCAAAACAGTATGATACTGGGACAAAAACAGACACACAGATCAAGAGAACAAAACAGCCCAGATATAAATCCACACTTTACAATTTATCTATTAACGTACAACCAATCAATCAAGAATATACAACAGGGAAATGACAGCCTATTCAACAGGGGTGGTGGGAAAACTGGGCAGCTACATGCAAAGAATGAAACTCGATAGCTTTCTTATACCATCCATAAAAATAAATTCAAAAACAATTAAAGACCTTAATGTGAGACCTGAAACCATAAAAAATCCTCGAAGAGAACGTAGGCAGAAATTTCTCTGACACTGCCATAGCAACATATTTCTAGATATGTTTTCTGAGGCAAGGGAAACAAAAGCAAAATAAGCTATTGGGGCTATATTGAAATAAAAAGTTTCTGCACAGCAAAGGAAACCAGCAACAAAACTAAAAGACAACCTACTGAATGGGAGAAGATATTTGCAAATGATGTATCTGATACGGAGTTAGTATCCAAATACATATATAAATAACCACTACAACCCAACAGCAAAAAAAAAAAAAAAACAAAAAAAATCTAATTAAAAAATGGACAGAAGACATTTCTCCAAAGAAGACATATGTATGGCCAACACATACATGAAAATATGCTCTTTGTCACTTATTATCAGTGACGTGCAAATCAACAACACGATGAAGTATCACCTCACACCTGTCAGAATGGCTCAACTCAAAAAAAAAACAAGAAACGAGTGTTGGTGAAGATGTGGAGAAAAAGGAACCTTCTTGCATTGTTGATGGAAATGCAAACTAGTGCAGCCACTGTGGAAAACAGTATGAAGGCTCCTCAAAAAATTAAAAATAGAACTATGATATGATCTATTAATTCCACTACTGGCTATTCACCCAAAGAATACAAAAACACCAATTTGAAAAGGTACATGCATCCCTGTTTACTGCATTCTTTACATACTTTACAGTAGCCAAATTATAGAAGTAACCCTGTGTCCATTGATAGGTAATAAAGAAGTCAAATATAAACAACAGAATACTACTCAGCCATAAGAAAGAATAAAATCTTGGGGCATTGGTACCTCAGTCAATAAAGCATCTGATTCCTGGTTTCAGCTCAGGTCACGCAGTTCATGAGATCAAGCACTGTGTTGGTCTCCACGCTGACAGCACAGAGCCTGCTTGGGATATTCTGTGTGTCTGTCTGTCTGTCTGTCTCTCTACCTCTTTCCCCACTTATGCTCTCTCCATCTCTCGACATAAACATTAAAAAATTTTTAAATGAATAAAATTTTGCATGTCATCCACGCAACAATATGGATGAATCTAGAGAATATAATTCTAAGTGAATTAAGTCAGTCAAATAAAGACAAATACCATATAATTTCACTCATATGTGGAATTTAAGAAACAAATCAATAAAGACAAAGAAAACCCAACTCTTGAATATACAGAACTGAAGGTTACCAAAGGGAGGTGTATGAGGGAATGGGTGAAATAGGTGATGAAGATTAAAGAATACACTTAACATGATGAGCACTGAGTAACATGCAGAATTTCCGAATCACTGTATTATACACCCGAAACTAATTTAACACTGTATGTTATACTGGAGTTAAAATAACAATAAAAAGATTTTATTGTTACATCTCATATACATCTTGATCTTACTCCTATAGATTCTATAAAGTTATAACTGAGTGAGAATATTTGTTTCTTATACAGATTCAACATACACACAGTTGATTTTGATCACTTGAATTAGACTTTGAAATGCATCCTCTATCTACGTTGTGTGACACTGTTAAATTTTAGTTTCATAGAATCAAAATCTCCATGCCAACTTGCACAGCTGAGAGAGCCATTTTCTGAAGAGATAGTCCTTCAAACAGATTGCTTTGTAACACAAGATTTTGCACTAGAAGCAACATATACGTGAGCCAGTAATTTTTTCTGCACTTCCCCATCTGACAATTGTTGCGAAACTGTAGGAGTTATGTCCTTGAATAAAATAATGAGAGCTATGTAAATAGGTTCAAATTTTAATCTTTTTTCTCCATTATGAATCATTATCACCTTTTGCTATTTGATGGAAAATCTTGACAACTTCTAGTTGGAATCAATTTTGGTTTTAGTTTTACTACATAATGACAAGTCATGCTTATGCTGGTACTTTTTTAAGTACTACCTATAATTCCCAAAGACTCTGCTTTAGATTAAGTAAGTTTGGAAATTCTTGTGCTTTCCATCAAACATTTGTTTCTGACCATAGTGGCCTTTTAACAGGAAGCCTAGTTGCCTTATGTAGTTATTTCCTTTTTTTTAAGTTTTTAAAAATTGGTTTAAGTTTATTTATTTTGAGTGAAAAAGACCAAGCAAGAGAGATCTAGCAACCGTGAGATCACGACCTGAGCCGAGACCGAGTCGGACGCTTAACCGACTGAGCCATCCAGGTGTCCCCTTGTGTAGTTATTTATCACCTTGTTAAGATCTTGTGTTAAGGTCCTAATGCAGTTTTATGATTTATTAGCATTTAGTTTCACTTTAAGAATTACCGAATTCCTCCACTAAATAGAACAAGAATACTTGCCAATTATGGATTTGGTTGGTAGTGTAGGGTACCAGATTAGTGAGAGGTGGTGGGACTAGTCAGATGCACTGAGGCATGGCTACCCTTGCTGGGCTCCATGTAACCTATAGATGTTGGAGTGTATGTACTTGCAGGCAGAACACAGCTTTGAGAAACAGATAATAGGGATTCACTTCAAACTGGAAGCAATATTTTTTTGAAAGGAAATAGGTCACAATCTGTTGAATGGAAAGATGGGTAAGGAGTGGCATGAACTGCTTATACTGGAAATTCAAAGAAATTGAGGAAAAAAATCACTTAGTGTATAGAAAACAAACACATATGTATCTTAGAAACTATTCAGCAAATAGATTACAATATTTGCATTTATTACTGGAAACAGAACCAAATTACTGTTTTATCTATTAGTGCTTAAGTATAAGAGTATGTATTTTAAAACTTAAGCTACTCTCCTTTACAATTAAGCAAATGCCATTTAGACATTATATATATTTTGAGTTTATCTATTTTGAGAGACAGAGACAGCATGAGTGGGGGAAGGAGCAGAGGTTGAGGAAGAGAGAGAGAGAATCCCAAGTAGGCTCTGGGCTGCCAGTGCAGAGCCCGACTCGGGGCTCAAACTCACAAACCACGAGGTCATGACCTGAGCCAAAATCAAGAGTCTGACACTCAACGAACTGAGCCACCCAGGCACCCCTAGATATTATATTTAAATTACACTGTATTAACAAAACCACTATCTGTACAAATTATTTCACATTCTTAAGGATAACATTGTATATTCAAGAAGGTAGCACTTAGACATTTTTAGAAAAGTAGATTGAGCAATATTAATTTTTGGTTTGTGAAAAAAGGGTGTCAAGGATTTTTCAATAGACAACTGAATTGTACCAAGAAAGGTTGAGATTCACAAAAATGAATCAGCACTTAAGAATTATAAACTTAGCAACTGATGTGTAATTGGTAAGTCAACTGTTAGAAACTACATTTTATATTACATGAAATTGAAATATCGTCTATCACACTGAACTGTTAATCGGATTTAGTAAAATATTTTGAAGTAGACTTAACACTGACCAGAAAAATAATAGAAAATTAAAATGTTCTTTGAATTATACTGTGGTTTCACATGAACTTGAGTAAATTGTGCAGAATTCACTGCTACCATAGTTCCACACCATTTAACCCTGTAATCCACAGAGACTGTCACTGCAATTGGTTTGGTTAATTCTTCCATGTTAGGCGTATCAACTGACAATGAGCTAGTGAAGGGAATAGGATGGAATTGTACTGGGATTCTGTTAGTGATTTGTATTACATAGGGTGGTCAACATCTTTAAATCACTACCATGTGATTTTTGTTGCTTTTATTCTTTTAAGAGGTGACTACCTCTTTCCAAATCTGGAGTCTGTCATTTCAACATCTGAGTTATACAGTATTTAGTTACTCTATCCCTTTCCACTTTGAAATGGGTAGTTTCTGGGGAATCCTAGGTTCATGAAGATGCTCAACATTTGCACACTAAACTTCCTTTTCTTGAACTAATGCACCCCTTGAATCCTCTTTAAGAAATTCACCATTTGAAAATGCTGAATATTGTGAATTAAAATACTTGCTTCAAAAAAACATAATTTGACTTTATGGATACAGAGACCTGTGTAATGTCCTGTTTTATTTAATTCTCCCCAAGTATGGCAGGCATGAACTTTTCCAGTGCTGCTTCTTTGTCTTCAACTTTAAGAGTGGTTTAGACACTTGCATGAAAAATGTGAAGCCAAAGTCACTGAATAGATTACATCTTTGTTTCTGTTAAACAATAAAAGGTCTTCGTTTTTGCTCTAGTGGGCAGATACTTTCATAGATATTCAAAGAAAATTTATTGTCTTCCACAGAACATTCAATAGAAGACTCTATTTGTCTTACTTTATGAGATTTTTTTCCCCAATAAGGATTGTACCTTATTGAACAGATCATCACTCTTCATTCTCAGAGATGTTTTATTTTCTATCTCATTGAGTGAATTAAGGTCAATAGGCATGAGCTTCCTCATTTCTGCCTCTTTAAATTCTTTGCCTTCCTCTCTCATAGTTTCATTCTGTACTAGCTTCAGAAAATGAGCCTCTAGTGCTCACAGCCAGCTCTCTAAGCTCTTTGCCTCTCTCCCTTTTAACCCCTGTAGGACTACACAAGCACCCAGATTCTCCTTCCCTATCTTAGGCCTTTTTAGTGGTTCTCTCAACAAGCACATGATGAGAACAAACAACAAAAACCAGCAAAACCCACACTGTCTAACCCTCTGTGTCCTATCCCCATTTATTATTCTTCTTATTCAGGTATTTTCACAACTGTTTACACACACACATACAGAGGAAAAGAAAACCAACAGATGTTTATGGTTTGTATCATTAGCCTTACAGAATCAACTCAAAACAACGCTTTCCCCAAGTTAATTAGGTCAGTTCTATTCTCCTCTATGCCACCTTCAGTGTGGCTTTATCATTCATTTGTAATACAGGTACATACATTTGTCATTGTCTGCATTCCCCCTGACATCCTTGATTTTTTTTTTTAATTTGCATATAGTAAAACTGTTTAGTTCTGAAGGATCTGACAATTAGGGTCATGTTTCTACCACCACGTAACACTAACAGTTCCATCACTCCAACATCTCCCCCATGCTAACTCTTTGTAATCAACCCCTCCTCCACCCTATATCCCTGGAACCATCCATTTTCCATCCTTACACTTTTGCTTTTCCAGAATATCATATAAATGGAATCACACAACGTGCATTCTTTTGTGTCTTAAAACTCGTATAAGATTTATCTATGTTTTTATGTTCAAAAATCTGTTCCTTTTTTATTGCTAAGTAGTATTCAACTGAATGGCGAGAATATGATTTATCATTCACCTGAGGAAGGGCACAGGAGTTATCTCTATTCATTGACGATGATGAATAAAGCTCCTGCACATATAATGTACAACATTTTGTGCGGACCCAAGTTTTCAAAGTATTTTTACTCTGAAGCAGAATTCCTACTACTATATTAAGTGTATGTTTAACTTTTAAGAAACAGCTAAACTGTTTTTTAAAATGGTTGTTCAAGGGGTGCCTAGGTGCCTCCGTCGGTTAAGCGAACAACACTTGATTTTGGTTCAGGTCATGATCTCACACTTCTCGAGTATGAGTACTGAATTGGGCTCTGCGTTGATGGCACAGGCCTGCTTGGCATTCTCTTTCTCTCTCCCACTCTTTCCACACCTCCTTGCACATGTTCTCAAAATAAACTTAAGAAAAAATTTTTAAATAAATAAAATGGCTATTCCATTTTCCATTCCCACAAGCAATATATCCTTCTTAGCACTTGGTATTGCCTTTTTTTAATCCATTCTCATAGATGTAGTTTAACTTACAGTTCCTTCATGAATGATGATGTTATTTATCTCTTCATAAGCTAACGTGCCATCTGTGTAACTTATTTGGTGAAATGTGTTTGCTAAGAATTATGTGGTAATTCTTTATTCCTCTAATGTAAGGTGTCTGTTCTGAGCACCTTCAAGATGTTACTTCAGGTTTTCCATTTTTTAAATATAATATGCCTAGATTTTTTTTAATCCTGGGTTCTTTTGTTTTGTTTTCCTGTGAGTTCTTGGATTTGTAGTTCAGATCTGTTATTTTGGGAAAATTTGTATTGTTTCTACAAATATTTCTTTGGCCCTGTTTTCTCTCTCTGCTACTAGGATTCCAATTTCATGTATGAGAGACTACTTGATGTTGTCCAAAAGGCTTTGGATCTACTCTATCCCTCTTTTCTTTCTGTTTGCACAACTTTGATAGATATTTTAAATTCACCTCATTTCCTTAGCTTAGTCTAGTGATGAGCCATCAAAGGCATTGTTCATCTTGTTACTACATGTTTCATTCCATTGCCATTTGACTTTTATATTGTTTTCTTCCCTCTGCTAAAATTAACTATATCATCTTGCATATCGTCCATCTTTTCCATCTGAGCCTTTAACATATTAATCATAATTATTTAAATTCCCTGCCAGACAACTCTAACATGTTTGTCATATCTGAGTTTGGTTTGGATAACTGCCTTTTTTCTTCTGTCTCCTGGGCATCTTTTTAATGTTATGTCATTTTTTGCTGAAAGATGGAAAACAGTATGGAAGTTCTTCATAAAATTAATAGAGCTGCCATATAATCCGGAAATCTAAGGGAAATAAAAGTCCTAACTTGGAAAGATATATACAGTCCCATATTCATGGCATCACTATTTTTAACAGGTAAGGCAAAGAAGCAATCCAAGTGCACGTCAATGGATGAATGGTACACAAACACACACACACACACACACACACACACACACACACACACACACACACTTGATTTTAGCTCAGGTCATGATCTCACAGTTCCTGGGATGGAGCCCACATCAGGTTCTGCCCTGACAGTGCAGAGCCTGCTTGGGATTCTCTTTCTCCCACTCTGCACGCCACGCATTCCCGCCCCTACTCACACACACATGTGAGTGCGCGCCCTCTCTCTCTCTCTCTCTCTCTCTTGATACATAAACATGTAGAAAAAAGAGAAAAAAGTTTCCTAGTGGAGTTTCTAGAAACTCTCCCCACTCCTTCCTCAGCAACTGTTCTCACCCAATTCTGCAGAAGAGTCTTTCTTAGTGCTTTTTATATCACCCACCCATTCACCTAACTACCTATCGTACCTCTGTGTGTATTCATTCATGCATGCATGCATTCGTTCATATAGCACTTTGAGGGTTCAGAGAGTAGACTCTCCTATTTGATATCATCAGGACCTTCTCTTTCTCGGACCATTATGCACGTGGCTATACTCCACTGATTTGCTAATTATCCTAACTGAACTCTTCTTACCGGTGTCTGGCTTCCTCTTTCCAAGCAAGCCAATGTGCATGCAGGTTTGTGTTCCCTTAAGTTTTGGCTGTTTTCTCCTCATCTGAGAACACTGCAATGGAACCAGTATCTCCTTTTACTGCATTGGCTTTGCCTCCGCCTTGCTGGGGTTTCCAGCAAGGCTCCATTACTTACCAGCTGTGTTGACTTAGGTCACTTAATGCCATTGGGTCTCAATCTCCTTAAGTGAAAAATTAGACTGATTAATGTTATTCTGACCTAGAATTATCATCAACACTGAATCAATATATTAAAGCACTTTGATTATTCAAAACTACGTAAGCGTTACCTATTACTGACTATATTGTATCATTACCTGTGTACATATGCCCAGGTAAAATGCATACTTTTTAAGAACAGGTATTTGTATTACCAACGTCTATCACAACACTGGAATAGAAGAAGATTGACAAACATTTCATCAATTAATAGATCACGTTACTTCAAACTGCTATTCTGTTATTATGGTACATGTGAGATTGCAAAAGCTATAAACTGTTGGCATGGTTACCTTGCTATCTCTTGCCACTATGTGACCTGGGGAAAGTTACCTAAATTCCTCATATCTCAATTTTTTATCATTAAAGAATAATTATAGTTCCTATTTTTGGGGTTTTCTTTAATGTTTATTTTGAGCAAGAGAGTGTGAGTTAGAGAGTGCCAGCATGAGGAAGAGGCAGAGAGAGAGAGAAGAGAGAGAATCCCAAGCAGGCTCTTTGCTGTCAGCGCAGAGCCCAATGGGGGCTCTTTCTCACCAACCATGAGATAATGACCTGAGTTGAAATCAAGAGTCAGTTGCTTAACCAACTGAGCCACCCAGGTGCCCCTAATTAAAGCTCCTATTAAACAGACTTAGTTGAGAATTAAATGAATTAATGGGTAGCACAGCACTAGTACATAGTAAGTGCTCTGTAAATACCAGACATAATCATTGTTAATGGTAATGGTATTACTGTTAATACAATTATAATCTGAATATGATAAATATTTCTAAATAACATTAATTAGTAATAATTAGTATTATTTGCCCCTGTTCACTTTGATCCTGATGTTTCTCCCTGCATCTGGTTTAGAGGAAATATTTTTCACCTTTGAAGTACTATATTAGTGATATTTCTCTCCTCTCCTAGGAGGCAAAATTAATTACTTCTGGTCTTCCAAAAAACCTTTATCTAAATTTAAAACATTCACCTATCACATTCATCAGCTGAAGGTTTTTATGTCTTCTTTTCCAACCTGAGGGATAGGCTGGTCTTTGAATTTTAATTGCCTATTGCTTTATCTAGAATAATGTGATGCCTAATTATTTTTTTCTTTTTTTAGTTAACAAAGTACCTTACACTGGAATTTTTCAATTTTTTAACAGAACGCTTTTAAATCGTTTCATATACATCCTCTCTTTATTCAACAGTTAGAGTTTAACTGAGGCAGATAACTTAGATCCACACCTTATCTTTGCTGGATACTCTAATAGTTCTGGAAATACTCCATAGAGCTCCATAGAGCTCTGTTCCACCAAACGATAGGAATTTTTCATTATAGATATATGGTATCACTCTCCATATTTAAGGAATCAAAATTTACATTACTATCTATAGAAAGTTCTCTCTGGCTTTTTTCATATTTGCTGAGAAAAATGATTCTATCAGCAAACATGCAAGTAATTATCTGCAAGTTTTGTTATCAACTGCTTTTTGAGTTCTGTAATACCTAGGATAAAACGATGGATTTAAAAATTATTAAAATCTTGAATTTTGTTTGTTGTATACATGGCAGTTTCTTTTAAGAAATCCCATCAACTGTAGGGGCTACCTTGAAAATACTGATTAAAAATTCTAAACAATCACATCTAGAAATACCATTTATAAAACATAAGAACTCCTTTATTCATAATGGCTCATGGTACATGCCAAAGCCATCATGTCACATTTGAATTGCAAAAGGTGAGTTTTATTTTGAAAGAATTTTATAATTAGGTCCAGGGTCTAAAGTCCGTGACACTCTATCACTGTGTCATTTTAGGTATTATTACATTTAACAGAACAAAATCATGTTATCAAGCCTAAAAATCTTCAGTTTTTCCTCAGTTATATAGCTCCCTCCCATATGCTTATGTCAAGAAATTGAATGTGGTATTAGTAAGGAGAACACTAGCCTAAAGAACATTCCATGGTCATAATTATGCTAAAACACATTCTTGTTCAGAATATCATTCAGGACCTTGTTAATGTATTTTAATGTATTATTATTTCTTTAGTCCCTGAATCAAAGATTAAGCTAGAGATATTTCTGCATTTGTACCTAGCTGTATTTGAGTGGGTAGAGAAATTCATTTACAACTGAAATAGAACTATGTATCACTTAAAACCATTACCCTTTGCTATTATGTATCTATGCTCTTCTCCCTGTCCTCCATGAGCTCTTTTAATATTTTTAAGGGGGTTCTTGAATTACAAAACAATTTTAAGTCTATTATACCTCAATTTAAAAAATTAATAGTTTGCTATCAGAAAAGAATCACTGAATCTAAAAGTATAGAACTTCGTAGACTAATGGTCTGGCAACTATATGAACAAAAATCTGAGAAAACAACCACAAACCCTATCAAACACCAAAGTAAATTCATTCTGCAGTGCTACACCACGCAGAAATAAAAATGTTACAACCTATCTATTTTATTTATATCTTTATGGTTATTACAACTTCTTCCATTTCTTTAAAATTGTAGACAGTTTATGTAACTCAATCCAAAAATGACTTGTGACAACTAATATCTCTCTTTTCAAATCTCTCTAGCTATACACATTCATCTTAATATTTTAAGATAAATTGCTACAATCCTCTAGTTACTTTTTCTTGGGACAACTCTGCTTTTAAAATTTCTTTGTACACAAAATGGGGCTGGGAATGATAGTATCATACAACTGCAGAACAACAGTTCCATAGCTCTATTCCATCAACACTTACAGCAGATTCTATCCATTACCACTGAATGGTCAATCTTTGCATCATATTATTCAACTAGAGCATAGGTTTGCTCCACGGCAATGGAGAATGAATGGCACATAGTTACGCTTTTTACCATCTCAGAGTCAAAACCATTACCCATGGCCTTCTATTTGAGGATTAAAGTTTTATGGGGTAAAAATGGGGTTATAGAAAAAGAAGTTAAATCTTCATAGACAAGAATTACAAACGCCTTCCAGGAATAATATTAAACTTTTTCCCACACTGTCAGATGTCAACATGCTGACAGCATAGGGGAAAAAAAGCATTAAACATTTTCCACCCCATCAAATTTTGACATTTTTCAAAAGACACATTCACTAGACACACCAGTTTTGCCTATGGAAAGACACCATGCATATTACATACTAAGAGAAGATTTAGTCAGAAAGAACAAAAATAACAAACAGATGACACCTGACACCGTCACAGACTGATACACAGTATTCATAGTACACAGAATAGGACAATTTGGAAATTGTGGCAATTTTATGTGAGTACCTCCAAAGAGAGATTTATTCCGTAATTAATTCTCAATCATCCATGGTATGAGAAAAAGTGAAAGAAGGAAACAGGACCACACAAATGTAATCCTCCTCTTCTTTAGAACTTTAATTGCATCAATTATTATATCCAGAAACCCCTAAATCAAAAAAAAGATGAAAAACAGTTTCAAGATTTTTTTTCGATTTTGTTTTCTCTAATCATGAAACAAAAAAATAAGTTGTAGAAAGAATATGGATAATAATTGTCAGCCTTTAAATTATCAAGTGTTTTGTTTCTGTGTTTTTCTTTTCCATTTTGAGCCAATGAACTCTTTAACACAATGTTATTTTTTTAAAAAACAGTGGGAATACCAAACCTTTTTTTCCTCCTCCAATCTTTCTTTAGTGGTAAATATTTAGTAGCTTTCTGGGAAAGTAACACTGAAAAGTTCTTACTAAAACTTTAAGGCTTTCTCATTCTTTTGAGTTTACATGCCCAGGAGAATCATTTGAAAGTAAACAATTTTCTAATGCAGAAATATTAACAGTGCCTAAAACTATTTTTCAGCTCTCCATAAGGAGATTAAATTAGAACTGTCATTTCAGGCTCCAAATGACTCATCATAATAGTTTGTTACCAGCAAAGTATGTTTTATTCAACCTCTTTAATACAGAACCAGAATATGAGAACATAAATATTAAAGTAAATATATCTAAATTTAAATTTTAATTTTAAGTAAACATCTAACTGATGCATTTCTCTTGTACACAGCCTGACTCATGGGCTCCTATATTGTTTTACTACAATATGGCATGTTTTATCATAAATTAATATATCTGCTCTGCATATAAAATATTCCTAGACATGTTTTTACATTCACCAAGGCACACGTACTTCATCTCCATTAGTTGTGATTTACAATTGAAATAGTCAGGTAAATTATTCAAACTTAAACAACCACTGAGATTTGTAGAGGATATTGGAAATGAGGGTTAGTGAGTGAAATTTCATTTAGAAGAGGTGTTAAAAACTTTTGTTATGAAGAAACAAAAAAAAATTATTTCAATACACTTTTTTTTTGTAGAGAGGTAAAAAAAATCTATACAGATTTATGCATTTTAAGATAGACTTTGTAAATGGATTAATTTAAATGTAGGATAATCTTAAGAGAATGCATGATTTGAAACCAGGAAGAAAACACAATGCAGAAGTACTTAAGAGATCCCAAGCGACAGTGAGTTAAATTAATTATGGGGAAAAACTTGCCAAATAAAGTCCTGAGGAAGTATAGAATACCCTTCTTTAGGAGCAGTCAACACGGCATGTTGATTGAATTTGCTCAGCGGAGATTTCTCACAGGTTAGAGATTTGAAGAAAAGACCGCTTCATGCGTAGTGCAGTTGTCTGGTTTGTGTGGGTTTAACAGGAAGCATAATGTTAGATTCTTTCTGGAAGGCTTTTTATTCTTACCTCAGCACACAGGTGTAGTGACCCAAATGGCATTTGTGTCACGCAACAACTTCCATGACTATTTGCTGTGTTTCTGGTCTTCCTGGGCAGGTAAGTGCAGGTGTGTTGAACATGACACCCTGTTACCTTCTGCAAACATGTAATTTCCTGAAATTTCCTCCTTTAAATTTACATATAGACTAAACAAGGTCTGTGTGTGTTATATATACACAGACATGAATGTGTATACATGTAACACACATATGTATATGAAAAGGCTCTATCAGGAAGCAAAGATTTGTCAGAGCTGAAGCCAAGCTTAAGCTCTATGAAGAATGAAACTCTCTCCTTATATAGATAGATAGATAGATAGATAGATAGATAGATAGATAGATAGATAGATAGATAGATAGGTTTCCTTATGTTATGAATGAGATCACCATCAACAGCAACACAAGAGGTCACATCTCCACGGTTTTACAAAGAAAAATCAGTAAGAGGATTTTAAGATGGTGAAGGACACCTGTAGAAATCGATCAAATGCATCCCACATGGTTTTTACTTCATCCTTAGGTTTCTCTACCAGTGACTACCTTCCTGCTCAGACAAAAGAATTACATTGCCCATTAAGTTTCCATTAAAATCATGACCTGCCTATGGTAATAAAATCTGGCAAGAGTTTTCCTGAGGTCAATTGGCAAGGGAGGCCAAAATTCTTATTATGTGCATCTCTTTGGCCTTCCAATTCTATTTTTAGGAATTCATACTAATGAAATAATGTGAGGTTCATCCAAGTAATAAAGTAAGTATGTTTGTCCTATTAGTCACTGCAAAAAAATTAATTAGGAAAGATAAATGCCCAACAATTGATGAACTCTACAGGTCATATGCATCCAACAGGATACAATGCAACCGTGAAGTCACAAAACAATTCTAACAGAAGAGAGAAGAACTGCATTCGTGAACATTTTTAAATGTTAACATAACAAAAGTACATTTAAAAAGTACATTTAAATTTCCTTTATTATGTCTTTTTCTACTTACACAAGTAAAATAACTTACACTTTGAATTGTTACAGTCTTTTCTAGTGTTGTAATTGTTGGCAGTCAATTCTGAAACGTCACAGGAATTTCTGACTAAGATTATTGGGCACTCCCATAATATACCTTTGGCTTCTTTTGTTTCAACAGGTGTCGTCTCATGAGTAAGGACAGACAACCATAATTGACTTAGACAAACTTTGAAACGAGTTCCTAGGCCCTATGCCTTGCAGGATTTCTAGAAAAAATAATCCTTCATGAAAATGATCTCGCATCCAATTTCTTTTTTAACAATGTATAAATATGACACGAGTTTCAATATTCTTAAGTAAATGATCCAATCAAGAAATGAAAGTACATCTTGATCTCATACATTTGTCAACCTCTGCATAGTATTTCTAGAAGGATATTGATAAATGCACTAAAAGTAGCTCTCTGCTGGTAGAGATACAGGTGATTGTATTTGCTTCTCTTATTTGATGTTGTTTTCTAACAAATAAACCTATCTAAATTAAAAAACTTGTTCAACTATGGATTAAAAAGGGTTCCCTTAGCTCTCCTCAGTATCACTGATATAGGCTATCATTTTTTAAATTAAGTGTTCAAACATTAAAGAATAAGAAGTCAGCAAAAAAATTAATTACGAAAATAGTCAAATTTATGAAATAAGACTATCATAAAGAACTGATTGACAAAAATAAGAATCTGGAAATACAGAGACCCTTGGAGATCTAATTCGGATGAAAAGATGATACAATGAATTTTTCTGGGTAATTAAAAGGAAAATGCAGAAATAAAGACAAGATGGTGATCACTGTTAAATGAATGGGACTTGCAACACCTTTGGAGAAATCAGAGTCTCTGAACTTATAGAGGTACCAATCACTAACTGGCACATACATTTCAAAAGGTAGAAATAAACCTATTTTAATATAGTTAGGGTGCAGGAGCAGAGACAGCTGTGAGAGGAGTAGAGGAAACAGTAGGAACAGACCTGAGGTATTTTTCTAGTTGACGAATACTCAGTAGGGACTAAAGAGAGCGAAAGATGAGCTACACCGGGCACTAAAGCTACCTCATGGAGCATCTCAAGACAGATGGTGAGCTGTCCATGAAAATGATGACCAGAACAAACTCCAAGCATATGACCCAAACACAAAAAGCAGCGACGCTCAAGCTTCACATGCTATCCCCGAGGAAGGGATCAGATCCTCTTGGCTCAAATCGTGGCTGCAGCCAAGAGTGAAAGACCTAAGATTCTAACTACCGATATTCAGCAATCTATAGTGTTACAGGTTGTCTACTAATGTGTAATACACATTGCCAGTTTTCTTGAGTAACTGAAAACTTTTACTACTGACAATTAATGCACTTCCTATATTTAAAAGAAATACAATTCATCTCTAGAAAATTTGGGAACTTTGAAAAAATTATGAAAATAAAAATCATCATCATGTAACCATCCCCCAGGTATCTCAGATTCCATAGCTCATCATTTCAACCACAGTCTGAAAAATTTATGCTATCTTTGTAGCCTTTGTCCTTTCAACACACCTGCCTGGTAAAACCATAGAGCTGGACAAATCCAATAATCTGCAATTATGAGCTTGCACCTGGGTAGTTAAACCCAGCTGCCGGTGTAAATTTATGGTTCAGCATCAACCAGATCTTCAAACTTTCTGACAACCGTTCTTCTCCTGGTCAGGTGCTTTTCTCACTCTTCAAAATGACTTTCAAACTTCTATTTTCTTCAACCTTCCAACCCTTCTTCTCTTTAGAAGATGCTGTTACCTCTACTTCAGAAAGAAACCTAACCAGGATGAGGGAAGAAAACTCCCAACGTGCCATGTGTATATTTTCCAAACAGCCTACTTTATCTTATCCTTTTGCTATGCCCACACCAGCGCTCTCTCTCCACCTCCTAACTGGATTTCCTCAGCGTTTATTCATATTTAATTCTCTCAATTCACGAAAAGCACATACATACCTTTCCTTTCCTCCAGGCTACACCATTTCCCCCTCTACTGTTTACTTGTTTCCCATGAAATTATTAATATATACCAATATATTATATATCACTTCCCATGAAATATATACATAATTATATATGCATATATATATATATATAATTTCCCAGTGTGTGTGTGTATATATATATATATATTCACACACACACACACATATACACACTCACACATACATACATATATGAGAGAAAGAATGCCTTTTCCATTCATTTACTTTCGCTACACTCTTTCAGAAACAAATTATAACACAATACAGCTCATTACCATTCAATTAAAATCTTGAAATCTTTCCTGTCAGAATGTCTCTGACTCTAAGGGACACTTTTCTCTTTCCTCTTCCATTAGTTTCTTTATATCTCAACGGCCTTGGGCATGCTTATCAGTTCTTCCTTCTCAACTCTCTTTCTTCGGATCCTGTGGAACCCATTGTCCTGGTTTTGTTCTACTTTACTCATTTTCAATTTCTTTTGTTGACTGTCTGCCAATCAATTTTTTTACTGGAGTTTCTTAACACTCTGAGTCCTCTTCTTATGCATGGCATCCAACACACTCTATGATATTTATAAATGCAAGTTGTTCAAGCTCTCCGTTGAATAACAATTCCAAATAGGTCCCTAATTATCATCTCCAGGTGGACTTCTTTGAGGCACTCAAGTTCACTTACTAAAGAGAAGCTTATATTCTCTATTCCTCCAACCTATTTTCCATCCAGCTCTGGTCCTTATCTTAATCCACAGCACTCAAGACCCCTCAAATGTTGAAACCAAAGACCTGAAATTCATCCACCTCAATGTTTCACTCCTGAAATCCCATCAATGTTTGTACCTTAGTGATGCCATTTCTTAATATCACTCCAATTATCAACTGATAATCAATCTCTACTACCTTCCTCATCTACTCTATGCCACCTGTATCTCTCCTCTCAACTCCTGCAACAGTACAAGACTTTCCAAAAACATGCCAGATTTTGTAAATTGCAAGCCTAAAGGTTTTTAGTATCTCTTCATTTGTCTTAAAGATTAAGACTTAAGTTTTTAAGAAATAAGAGCCCTCCAGGATCAAGCTTCAGCCTTCCTCGTTATCACAGATACGGTGGTTTGGGTAACCCACCAAGGTCTCCAACACAATTTCTCCTTGCTGCAAAAGCTCCTCACTTTACCAGCCTCTCTGGCAGCTGGGAAGACTTTCAATATGTCTATCTATCTATCTATCTATCTATCATCTATCTATCTAGATATACATACATATATATATGGATATACATAAATATATGTGTATACGTGTGTGTGTGTATATATATACACGTATACATAATTAGTTATGTAATATAATTTGTGGAATTGGGTTCTTAGGATAGGAGTTCGGTATTTCCCAAACAATGAAATTGTTTTACTTTCCTGATTAAAGGGGTTGTCACTCCCTTCTTGGCTTGAATGTGGAAAAGATGGTTGGGGTTACAGTAACTATCATGAGACTATCAAGCATTAAAATCAGGACAAAACGCAAACATTAAGAATGGCAAAGACACGAAGACAGAAATAGCCTGGGTATCTCTTGCCATATTTGACCAGATAAACTCATAAGAGTAATTTCATTTTATGAGAAAAATGAGGTTCTTTTTATCACAAGACTTTAAAAGTTCCTTGCTATGAAAGGTTTCCCAGCAATAGGTTATCAGACCTCATGACACTTTCTCCTTGCCTTTCAACTTCGAACATATGGTGCTTTATCAAAATCTGTATTTTTGTAATTTAGTTTTGTTTTGTTTTTTTCCCAATTCTAAAACATTGTGTTACTTAAGAGCTTTCATGTATGAACTTACTCCTGACTGGACACTCTCCTGATCTCCTTGCTCATACCTTCTGATGTCGGAAACAAAGGCAAAAGAAAAAATTACATCTCTTTGCTACTTACAGCCCATTGACGAGTCCTTGAAACAAGCAAAGTGACCTTCCTCTACGAACTCAGCTGTCCTTGATGAAGACACTTTGCTAAGAGTAAAAGGCAATCATAGCTTAACACTATTCTGACCTCCAGGACCCTGTAAGTCTGCTATAACATATAAAAATTCCTTTGGAAACTTCCCTTATCGCTACGTGCCCCCCCCCCCCAGTATATGTTTGCAATCATCCTCCAAACATATGGCCCAATGATATACATCTCAAGAGTCTCATGACTCAGGTTTTACTAGACAGTAACAGGTGACCTTTTCCTAAGAACAGCTAGCCCCTCAATGTTCTGGAAACCTTGCTTCCATAATTCCTTAGGGACTTATCCCTGACTCCCTCCCAACTTCAAAGTATGTAATCAGTCATCCATCACAACCCTGGTGCATCCATCACAACTCTTTCTGTCCACGGGTCTTGTCCCCATGCTTTAATAAAATCACCTTTGTGCACTGAAGGTAACTTAAGAATTCTTTATTGTCTGTGGGCTCCAAACTCAAACATTTCCAAATCAGTTTTGGTAAGTCTTTAAAGTAGCCATTTAAACCAATTACTATACAAAGACCTTTCTTGACTCTAGAACTAGAATACGCTCACCTGAAATGTACTATTTATGGACTTCATGCTTTCTCTTTCATCATCATACTTTTATTACCCTCATCCTTATATATTGACTGCGTAACCTCTGACGGTAGAAACTAAGTTTCTCTGTTCCACATTTGACTCTTAGCACCCAGTAGGACACCTAGTATCCTATGTACCTCAACAGTTACTGGTAAAACACATTACTTAATTTAGCATTTTGATAAATAATGTTGTCATGTGATTACAATCTTACTGTTCCTTAAAAATCAAATGCCGGGGCGCCTGGGTGGCTCAGTGGGTTAAGTGGCTGACTTCAGCTCAGGTCATGATCTCGCGGTCTGTGAGTTAGAGCCCCGCGTCGGGCTCTGTGCTGACAGCTCAGAGCCTGGAGCCTGTTTCAGATTCTGTGTCTCCCTCTCTCTCTCTCTGACCCTCCCCCATTCATGCTCTGTCTCTCTCTGTCTCAAAAGTAAATAAACGTGAAAAAAATTTAAAAAAAAATCAAATGCCATCTCATAAATATTTTTGAGTAAGTTTTTTCCTTGCTGATTTGTGTTATATTTATTTTAAATACTATAATTTGACATCAAACTATACATTCTATTCTACTTATCTTTCTGTCTAGTTTTATGCTAGTACCACTCACTGAATTTTAGTTTTACAACTTTTTTCTTTAGTGTTTTTTTTAATTGAGGCAAACTTTAATAGAAGCAACTGCACAGATCCTACGTATACTATTTGGCCTGTGTTCCCTGGCTACTTTGACCTTCCCAGACTCTCAGTTATCTCTTCATCTGAGAAAGATGTCACTGGTCTGCTTGGGTTCCCACGCATCTTAATGTCACCTAGACAATCTCTCCAAACGTAACTGGAGCAGATGTAGAACTGATTTTACTTCCTCGTCTCAGCAATCACTGTTCTTCAGTACCTGATGCGATGCCTAAATGTCTGAAACCTGTAATTATATATACATTTAGTTGTTTCAGGTAAGAGGGTAAATCCAGTTCTCATCGCTTCATATTGCCCAGAAGTGCAGGTCACACTCAACATGATTTAAGTCTACCATGTTGCTATTCGATTTCAAGTGTCTCATTTGCTTTTTATTTCCCTCCCAAGAGGGATAGCAATAGTGAGTGTGCTCCTGATCCTGGATTGGACAGTTGACAGACCTATGTATACAGTGAAAGGATTAACCACTGCTGGGTATGTCTTGAGCAGGTGCCTCCTAAGTCTGAAACACTCTTGCATATTATAGAAAGGTCCAGCATATTAACGTCTATTACTACTTCTTATGGCCTAGCTCAAGGTACCCAAGATTTTCAAGTTCATGTACAAGAGCAGGGGAACGACAGTAGGGTAATTTTTAACCTTGTTTAAGGACAGGTTTCCTCTTGTGGCATAGGATTTGAAACCCGTTGATAAGAAACAGATTTTTATACATAAGGGCCAGATTTACTTGCAACCTCCAGTTACTGTGCTATTATTGAAACTGTGGGCCCATGGCCTTTTGAGTGGAGTTACAGAGTAGCTGAACATGTCAGTGTCCTCTGAAAACCGCACACATCAACTCTTGCTGTTCCCATTCTCTTGGAATGATGTACCCTTTTGTAAAGTTAAATCAAATCTAATGCATCCACTAGGGTCTGAGTTAACATTATAGAGTATATGAGCTTGAAAATACTGGACATGCCGAGGCATAGATGCCCAATCATGCCAAGGAAAGCAACCACGGGGAACTTTGATTAGGTGTGTACAGCTTCCAATAATGTAGTTGATTAAAACAAAAACAAAAAACAAAAAAAACAAAAACAAAAAAAAACCATACACAAGTGCATGATTCCACGAGATTTCTAGTTCTGTTTTTTTCCACAGAATTCTCAGAAATGAGAATCATCAACAACTGACACAAGTTTTATGAGAGTTAAACTCAAAAAAAAAAAAAAAATCCTGGTACATAAGCTACAGCTCTTAAAATAAAGCCTTTAAGTAGTCAACCCCTACAGAAAAGCCTTCTGACCTGAAGGCTCTGGTTTTAGTTTGTCATTCTTGCTCCCGTAAAATCTTACTTTTTGCAGTTTTCTATGATATAATCCATCGGCAGCAGTTATATTCACCTATTTCCTTTTACAGAAGTTGGAGATGGGCTTCCAAATAAAGACTTATTTTTCATTTTGAATTTTCATATTCTGTTTCTTGATTAAATGTACATTCGCTACGATGATCTGTTAGATTTGCTTCAAGTGGCTCTCAGATTTATCTGTTCTAATTTTTTTTTCCATTTTATCCTGTACTATAATAGTTTCTCATTTTTTAGGTTTGTTCTGTCTCTACTACAAGTGAAAATTTTTCTTTAAATAACTGAAGCATGTGGACTATGATTTTACTAAAGATAGTTTTTGATGTTCCATTTTGACATAATTGTTTTTTCCAACGTATCTTTCATTGCATATTTGATACCAATGTTTCAGAAAAGCATTTTATTTTAGATTTTTTAAAAAAATGTTTTTAATTTGTATTTGAGAGAGAGAGAGACAAAGCACAAACAGGAGAGGTAGGGAGAGAGGGAGATACAGAGTATGAAGCAGGCTCCATGCTCTGAGCTGTCAGCACAGAGCCCAATGTGGGGCTCAAACCTGTAAACCAGAAGATCATGACCTGAGACAAAGTCAGATGCTCAATGGCCTGAGGCACCCAGGCATCCCTGGAAAAGCATTTTCTAACTTAAAGGTTTTTTTGCAAGTGCCTGGGTGACTCAGTTGCTTAAGCGTCTGACTTCGGTTCTGGTCATGATCTCCCAGTTTGTGGGTTTGAGCCCCACATTGGGTTCTGTGCTGATAGCTCAGAGCCAGGAGCCTGCTTCAGAATCTGTGTCTCCTTCTCTCTCTACCCCTACCCTGTTTGTGCTCTGTCTCTGAAACATAAATAAATGTTAAAAAATAACTTAAAAGTTTTATTTGTATATTTTTAATATGTTCACAAATAAGTGGATTTTATGCATTCTTTTTTTAATTGATGTTTTAATCTAAGACATATGTTCAATATAAAGCTTGATTTTTGAAAAACATTCTATTAACTTTAGTGTTTACTAGAAATTTAATAATTCTCAATTACTTTATGGTTTATATTTCTCTTTTGTATCCTTATCTACTTACATTTCTGTAGATTAATACCATTATACTGATATTTTCCCCAGTTATGTCCTGTCAGTTCAACATGAATTTTGCATCCTTGTCTTTCATGTAAGTGATGCACTGTGGCAAAGGTAACCTCCTTTTGGCCCTGATGCCTCTGCGGCCAGTCTATAAAGTATGTATTTTGAGGTTATAATTTGGTATCATGTAATTTGACTGTACATTTTCTATATAGTGTGTTTTTTGTTTAAATATAGAATATTTTCCTTTTCCTAGGATGGAATTCTTCCCAGATCCATGGTTTTGCTTGCTTTATTTTATCCATCATTTTTAGTCCCTCTTTTTTTTTCCTAAGATTTCACAATTCTGTTACAATATTGAACATTCAGAAAAATACTTCAAAAAATTATTCAGATTCAATAATGTCTATTTTCCCTAAGTTTATAATACACCTTTTTTATGTTGCAAGTAAAGCCATAAACTACCTTTGTTTAACTTCCTTATATTTTACTCAGGCTTGACTGAAAAATGATTCTAGATTTTGTTTTTGGCACCAAACTATACAGATATACAGATATACAGATATACAGATATACAGATATATATATATATTTGTGTGTGTGTGTATATATATAAGTACATATGTATATATGTATATTTATTTTGTGTGTATATATGTGTATATATATATATTTGTGTATATATCTGTGTGTGTGTGTGTATATATATATCTGTGTGTGTATATATATGTGTGTGTGTGTATATATATATATTCCCTCCTTACTGACTTGTTCCTACTAACAGCCTCATGGTCAACATCTGAGAGGAAGGAATCTAAGTAGTTGCATACAATCCCAAATCAAATTTCTGGTGTCCAACAATGACAGCGCAGGTTTTACGGAACCTAAAGCTTATACAATTTTACAGGTCCTCTTTAAGACCAAGAATAGGAAATTGCAACACAAACTTAGTTACAAAGTGATACAGCATCTGAAATCAATAAGGAAATCGAAACAAGTTACTGCCACCTGGGAAACAGGCGCATCTTTCCCTTTAACTTACCAGTAACTTTACACAGAAACGCCTTCTAACTGCAAGCTGCTGTCCCTTCTCTTTGCCATCCCGCCCACAACCCCGACCACATTAGAACACTCCCTGCTACTCAAAGTGTGATCCACATGCTAGAAGCAGGGACACTTGCTTACCATGCCTAACCTTAGGCCACAACCGCAGACCTACCACATTTGAATCTGCAGTTTTAACCAAATCCCCAGGTGGCTCCTGTGCACATTCAAGGTTGTGAAACACTGCATAACCAAGCCAACTCCTCGTGCCCAAATGGCCTTTGCAAGTGACAGGCCCTGAGCCTAAGGAAGCCCACTTCTGTGGAAATCAGCTTTGCAGTAAAGGTCACTTCAGCTCACTGTCTTTGCTTGGTTTTCTTGCTGTGAAGGGAGTTTTTTTCCTAAACAAGGCAGGACAGTGGTTCGTGTGCACAGGCCTCATGCAGCCCAGGAAAGCTTACCTACTTAGCCTGTACGTCACCGGAGGCCCTTTCCAGCCGCTGTCCTAACAAGTGCTTATTTCACATTCCAGGACACAAAGATAATGACAAACAAAACTGAGTTTTCTCAGCAGCAGAGTCCCTCCAGGCAGTTAGAGGAGTTCATTAGATGAGTGATTTGATAAACCTGCTCTGAATTGGGCCTGCAGGGCCTGTAAGTCCTCAAATAGCTCTAGTTAGAGAAAAGCTGGGGATATTATCTTGTGGGGAATGCTCTGGGAAGGAAGGGGAGGGGCTCCGTGGCTGCTAAGTAAAAGAGGAATGTGGAGGGAAAGACAAATCTCAAATGAGAGCTTTTGCTTGGCTGTTGGCTTTCTAGTGTGCGGAGTAAATCCTCTTTTCCGTGCCCCAAGAATCTACCCTAAGATCTACATTGCACCCTGGTGCACTGCCCCCCCCCTCCCCGTCCCCGCCCCCGCCCCCGGAGAAAAAGTACAGGGCCCTGCTGTGAAATTGGCAGGAAGCAAAACCACAGGCTGTGCGCATGTAGGCAGTGGGTCCCGGGCGGGGTTACCCTGAGCTCTGCCACCCCTCCCTCGCCCTGCCTCTGAGGACTGAGAACTCTGTGACTGATGCACAGATGCTCATCCCACTGATGAGGGTGGGGGCCCATGAGCTCTCCCCGCTTCAAAAGGCACTGGACTATGGGGGGGGGGGAGCTAGTGCTCCGAGATTTTCGAGAGTTTCAGTCACAGAAGCCTCCTCCTTTTCATCGAATTTGTCCTTAATTTAGTGTTTTCGAGATTTAAACTTGGTAGATTGTTCAGAGTCTGGCACAAGCTGGAGTATGGGCTGCTATGTGTGTTCCTGAACCTAACTTGACGCCTTGGTGGTTTTATTAATGAGTGATTCAGGAAGGATCATCAGGTCCTACTTGCTTCAACATCTTCCCTTTAACTCTTTGAATTCATTCTATGGTAAGGAAAACTTCCTGGTGTGGCAAGCATTTTCTGACATTTTTGTAGTAAGGAATGTCAGGTTGTAATCCTTTCTGCAACTACTCGTGGGGAAATCTCGTGGGGAATTTCACATAGACCAATCAGCTCTGATAATAACGGTTTAAGAAAAAATATTTTTTGTGGTATATTGGGTCACAGATGGCATTTCATCATCTCAAGAATCTCCACTCTGTTCAACTATTGTTTTAATGAGTTAGACTGTATCTTACCCCTTCCTTCTTGCCTCTTCCTCTTCTCTTCCTGTTCAAGAATTGCTAACTTCCCAGAGAGAAATGGGTGGCAGACAAAATCAAAGGCCATTCTCTAACTTATTGTCACTTGCTCACGTGCCCCTCAACCATGGACAGAAGATTCATGATGCAGACAATCTTCTTCTGTTCATAGTCATGTCATCACTGGGTGGTAGCAAAGTTAACATGAATTCACTGATTAGACAGAAACAGCAAATCATGGAAATACACACTTTTGAAACTGCTTCTAAGAAGGTAGATTATTTTACCATAGTTGGTGGGGGTGCTTTTTCTCCTGGGCATGAAAAACTAAATTATTTAAGAGTGAATTTTATTTTTTTTAATTTTTTTTTCAACGTTTATTTATTTTTGGGACAGAGAGAGACAGAGCATGAACGGGGGAGGGGCAGAGAGAGGGGGAGACACAGAATCGGAAACAGGCTCCAGGCTCTGAGCCATCAGCCCAGAGCCTGATGCGGGGCTCGAACTCACAGACTGTGAGATCGTGACCTGGCTGAAGTCGGACGCTTAACCGACTGCGCCACCCAGGCGCCCCAAGAGTGAATTTTAAATATTGAATACATTTCAATATATGTGAAGCTTTCTGTTGTCTTCACTGTTTTCAGATCAAAGTTACCTGTTATTTAAAAAAGAAAAGCATAATAATGCTTAGGTACTGTTGTGCATATACTTTTTGAAAAAGAAGTAAATTCCTATCTGTGTAAACACTGATGGGGAGAAAACTACTCTTCAATTGTTATGTCTTTTCTTTCTCCATAGTCCATAATAATTTAACAAAACTGTGTTTTATAATCCTAACAAGAGTCCTGAATGAGGTCTTTTGAATGTTATTTGTGTAATGTCTGGGTAGTATCTTTTCAAAGATTATTTTCAGATGGCATATTATGATTGATTCTAAACAGCACAGCATGAGTCTTAGCAGGTTACAAGAAAATGCCCATTTACATAAACAATATTCTGAACACTATGAAGAAATGCTTCCTTTTTCTTTCAGAATAGAGGTTTATCTTTCCCTTGGGTCTTTTATTATTTTTTAAAATTCTCTCATGAAGAATTTTCAGACATTTACAAAATGAGAGAAAAGTATAGTAAACTCTTATGTACTTATTACACATTTCTAATAAATATATTTGGCCAATTTGATCTTAATCTCTCTATCATTGTTGTGATTTAGTATTTTACCATATAACCCTCATTACCTTTATTAATATTTCTAAGGATATTTTTAAGAATGCAACCAGATTATCACACTTACCAAAATTATCTAACACCCAGGCTGTATTAAAATTTCTAAGACTGTCTCACAAATGTCTCTTTATAGTTGATCTAAGTCAGGATCAAAAAAGGTACACACAATGCATTTTGTTTGCCTGCTTTTAAGTATCTTTACAATTATCTTTTTTATATGGTTTTAAATTTTCAGAGCCCAATTTTAAGACAATTGGCACTCGAGAATATCCCAAATTCTGGATTCGGCAGATTCCTCATCCTACTGTTCAAATTGTTTCTTTATCCTCCATTCACCCTGTCATTGAGGAAATAGGGAAAATGAAGTTCATTTATTACTATTTGTTTGGAACTAAGAATACTATGCAGACAGTGTTATGGACTTTCTATTTCAGCACATCAGGTGGCAGCGATGTCTGGACCTCCGACTGATCGATCAATGTGTTTGGATGTTACTCATCTCCTCGCCACTCCTTCACAGTGGCCTTTAAAAATACTCTCATATCAACCAGGACATTAAATTATATTTTGTCTTATGTGTGTTTCACAAACTAAGTTCCTTTAAATCAAAAACATTACACTACTCGTTTTTGATGCCTTGCCTTGACATCTTTTTGAATAATTAAGTGTAAGACTGAATTGGTTAATGAAGAAACAAGTCAGCCCTGTGTGTGTGTGTGTGTGTGTGTGTGAATTGTTTTACACACCAAATAGAGAAAAACCAAGATGTACGGAATATAGAAAAATATTCAAATATAGTAAAGAGAAATATTACATTACCAAATCATTCCACAAGAACTGATATTCAAAACAGATGATACATGCAAACAGGAACTAAAAGACAATTTATATATAAATAAATATATACATATATATATATATATTTGTCAAAATCATAACCTAAATACTAGTCAATTGAAATTAACACAAACTTTTATCCTAACTTTCAAAGAATAGTCAGGATGAGAAAAATTAGCAAAATAGTACACCAAATAGAAAAACTACAAAACCATCTTTCATTAGATGTGAAAAAAAGACATTTAATAAAATTTACATACCTATAGTATTTAAAAATAACTTTAAAGTATAGTTTCTCTCATGAATAGTGTTAGGAGAACTGGACAGGTCCATGAAAAAGAACAAAACTAAACCACTAATTTACAGCATACACAAAAATCAACTCAAAATGGACTAAAAACTTGAACATAAGACCAAAAACCATCAAACTCCTAGAAGAAGACATTGGGTAAAATACTAAATCTAAGTCTTGATGATTTTTTGGATTTAACAACAAAAGCAAAAACAAGTAAGTGGGACTACACCAAACTGAAAGCTTCTGTACAACAGAGAAACCATCAGCAAAGTTCGAAGGCCATCTATGGAACAGGATAAAGTATTTGCAAGTCACAGTTGGATAAGAGGTTAACATATTAAAAAACAAAGAATGTATACAACTCAATAGCAAATACCACCCTCCCAAAAGTCTGATTAAAAATGGGCAAAATAAGGGACACCTGAGTGGTTCAGTCAGTTAAGGAGCCGACTTTGGCTGAGCTCATGACCTCAAGGTTTCTGAGTTCCAGCCCCATGTTAGGCTCTGTGCTGACAGCTCAGAGCCTGATGCCTGCTTCGTATCCTGTGTCTCCCTCTCTCTACCCCTGCTCCTGCTCGCTATCTCTCAAAACTCAATACACGTTAAAAAAAGGTTTTTGTTTGTTTTTTGTTTTTGTTTTTGTTTTTGTTTTTTTTTAGGGGCGCCTGGGTGGCTCAGTTGGTTAAGCGGCCTATTTCAGCTCAGGTCATGATCTCGCGTCCTCTGGGTTCGAGCCCCGCGTCCTCTGGGTTCGAGCCCCGCGTGGGCTCTTTGCTGGCGGTTCAGAACCCAGAGCCTGCCCCGGATTCTCTGTCTCCCTCTCTCTCTGCCCCTCCCCTGCTCACTCTCTCTCTCTCTCTCAAATAATAAACATTAAAAATTAAAAACAAATTTTTTTAAATGGGAAAATATATGAAAAGACATTTTCCCCAAAAAAGACATATAAGTGATCAACAGGTACATGAAAAGTACTTTACATCACTTATCAGGGAAATGCAAATCAAAACCACAGTAGCTATCACCTCACGGTTATTAGAAAGGCTAGAGCACCTGGTGGCTCAATCAGTTAAGTATCTGACTTTGGCTCAGGTCGTGATCTCATGAGCTTGTGAGTTTGAGCTCTGCGTTGGGTTCTGTGCTGACAGCTCAGAGCCTAGAGCCTGCTTCAGATTCTGTGTCTCCCTCTCTCTCTTCCTCTTGCCTCCTCCTCTTTTCTTACTGCCCCTCCCCCACTCATGCTCTGTGTCTCAAAAATAAACATTAAAAAAATTTAAAAATAAAAAATTTAGAAATGAATGGCTATTATCAACAAGAAAATAAATGTCAAGTGCTGGCAAAGATGTGAAGAAAAGGGAACCCTTATGCAGTGCTGGTAGCCATGTAACTTGGGGTATGAACCATAAAAAATAATATAGACATCCTTCCAAAAATAATTAAAACTACCATACGACCCAGCACTTCCCCTTCTATTTATCTGAAGGAAACAAAAACATTTATGGGGCGCCTGGGTGGCGCAGTCGGTTAAGCGTCCGACTTCACCCAGGTCACGATCTCGCGGTCCGTGAGTTCGAGCCCCGCGTCGGGCTCTGGGCTGATGGCTCAGAGCCTGGAGCCTGTTTCGGATTCTGTGTCTCCCTCTCTCTCTGCCCCTCCCCCGTTCATGCTCTCTCTCTGTCCCAAAAATAAATAAACGATGAAAAAAAAAAATTTAAAAAGATATACACACTCCATGTTCATTCCAGCATATTTACATTAGACCAGACATAGAAACAAACCTAACTGTTCACTAACGGTTAAAGGGGATAAATAAATTATGGTGCCCTCCCCCCACCACACACTCAAACTCATAGATACGGGAAAAAGATTGGTGCTTGCCAGAAGGAGGGTTTAAGCAAAATGAGTGAAGGTTAAAGAGTACAAACTTCCGGTTATAAAGTAGTAAATCCTCGGGATGTTATGTACAGCATGGTGACTATAGTTAACAATACTGTATTGGGGTATCTGGGGAACTCAGTCAGTTAAGCCTCTGACTCTTGATTTCAGCCCAGGTCATGATCTCACCATAAGGAGATCAAGCCCCGCCCAGCTCAGCACTGGGGAGGGAGCCTGCTTGGGATTGTCTCTCCCCCTTGCCCTCTGCCCCCCTCCTGCTTGCTCACTTATGTGTGCACCCACTCTCTCTCTCTCAAAAATAAAATGTTCAAATTTTAATGTATCCTATATTTGAAAGTTGACATGAGAGTAGATTTTATAAGTTCTCATCACAAAAAGAAAAAAATTATCTGTGGTGACAGATGTTAACTTGACTTACATGGTGCTCATGTCACAATATATACATAGGTCAAATCATTATGTTGCATACCTGAAACTTATTACATGCCAATTATATCTCAAGAAATAAAAATACAAACATCACATTTTGAAAAGCCTCAATATGTGATCACTGAAATTCTTTGTGATAAAGGAATTGATAAATGGAAAATAGTTCTGGATTTTTCCCTACTATTTTGAGACTCTCCATTCCAAAAGATTTAATAAATGCTGAGCACAGAGTGAGGCAGACGGATTTAACTAAACCTTTTAAAACTCATTTATCACTAAGGAGCCTTGAAGATATGTTCCAAATAGTTTTTCATGCCAGAGATTTTACTTAGTGTACTAATTCGAAACAAACGTCAATCTTGACTAGAGTCTGAATTTTTGCATTTTAACAGATAATAAAATTTGAAGAAACAGTAACTCATGATATTGAGTCAAATATTTATGCTTTAATTTCTAACAAGGTGACTGTATTTTCTAAATAATGACCCAACAAAGTTTTACGTATAATACACTTCAATGCATTGACACTAATTTTGTTACAATTCTCCAAGTGTTATTTTCAGTTCAAAGTATGTTTAAACATAGAAGATGTTTAACCTGTGTCATCATAGGGCATACACAAATGAAATCTACACTGGAATTCCATTTCTCAACCAATAGACTGTCAAAAATCTTGAATTTGGCAACAAATGCAAGAGAATGCTAATGAAATTTTGAAACAAAATTTTGAGTCATTATGACTTGAATATAAGCAAAAAAAAATATTCCCCCCAATTTCTCAAAACTCATGGTCTCCAATTTCATCACAACTCTTCTTTTTGAATTCCTGGATTTACCCAGGCCTTCCTTATGCCTAGTTACTTTCTGCCCCTTGTAATGGTAATTAACCTAGCCTTTCTGACTTCACTATCAGCCATGTTGACAAATCCTGTTGTAAACATTAAAAGCAAAAATTATACTGCACCATTTCTCTTACCTACCAGACAATATATCTAATCATTTCCACCACATGAATATTTCAGCAAACTCTGTCATTCAATATAACGTAAGAATCTGATAAATCAAATTTCTATTTTTATGTCAATGCAATTTCTGATACAGTTTTAGGTTCTTTTACGCAGAGTTTCACTTAATGAAAAAAATAGGCTGATCATCTTCTTTCTTTTTAATCTTCTTGAAGGAATCAAATGTAGTTTATGCTTAAGATTGGGATGATGGGTTAGGATCTGGGTAATCCACAAACTGTGTAATCATTTGCCTAACCTCTCACCCCTCAGATGACAGAATATTACCTTCTTTAAGTCAGTCTTTTGTTCTCACCAGTATCTGATAAGAAATCTAAATCCCTACCTAACAGATTTATGGTTCCCAGGAGGCCTCATCAGCAATCAGGAATGTTCCTTTTTGCATCTGCCTAACTTAAGATTTACAACTCCTGCATAGGCTAAGATTATTGAAGGCACTCAAAGTGCCAGGGCAGAGAGGAGAGACACCTTAATATTGCCAGAAAAAGTTTTCAGTATCAGAAACAAAAGAGTAAGTCGCTCTACACCAGATTTTAGGGAAATTATGCCAAATGCAATTCTAATTACTTATGGAAATCTGAACGGGAATACAATTATGCTGTTGTGAAAATTAATAAAGGGAAGGCTCACTAAAATGGACTTGGAATGATAGGAGGAGAGGCTAGAAAGAGGAACTGTACCACTCACTCAATGTCAATTACAGGAAAGAATCATCAATTATAGGCCCCAAGAGGGAAAGAAGCACATTAGGTCTCCTACAAAAAAGGTACTACCCCTGCATCTCAGCCAAAGAGAAACCCTTATCACCCTGAACTCTTGCTTTCTCCAATGAATTTTCATTCAAAACAACCCCTCCCAACTGCCCCCTTCTCTAATCAAGTAAGTTTCCTTTCCTTTGTTTGTGGGATTTGTCTATGGTTTTGCTGTAGCTTGCTTGTTCTGAATTACAATTACCTGCTATTCCTGAATAAACCCCCTTGATCTGCTGGTAAAAACTGTTTCTAAGGTGAACACTATGTATAGTTTTTCATTATACAAGTTACCTTTTCTGATTTCATTTATATTTTGGTGTGAAATACACATATGCTCATATCCCAATTCTGCCTGCTTTCTTCCCTGTGTAATGCCATGACTGAAAAAATACCCTGAATGAGGATGTGAAAAGAAGTTAGAAGAAAATACTGAATTGCACAGTGGACAGGAAAAAAAAAAAAACAGTTTGTTCAATATTA